>NW_017177343.1:505422-508340 GCF_001652005.2 Ceratina calcarata
AATAGTCAAAAGAATCCCTGCACAAATAATTGAATTTCATTAAAATAAATATGTATATAAAAGAATATAATTTATTCTCCTGTTAGGTTTTGCAAATGTATAAATTCAAGAATAGTTGTATTTCTTTTTTACTTAATGAACATTAATAGTAGATAGGTGCATGAAAGTTTGTAGAGCAAAAGTAAATGTATTTTTTTATACAAGTATGTAATTCTTTTTCTTTATGAGGGCTTCGATATTTTTGCAAATTTACCGCGTATAACTAATTCAAATTGTCGCGGCGGAATTCCAATGCGTCTTTGCATCATCAATTTACTATACCCGATGCACGGACAGCGCGGTAGGTACTTTCACCCGTGAAAATGCCGCAGCTTCACATCTACCCCTCTTCATTCGGCGAAAATCCATTAGATTTTCCGCGATCGTGAGCAACGTCGATCACGCGCGGGATGCCCGACAAATCCGTACAATAATCTCGTACGCTGTCACATGAAACGCGTGAACGTGGCCTACCCGACACGAATCAGTGTGCAAACAGGTTGAGTTACAACCACTACCGGTTGTAAAGTCCAAGGAGAAACGTCGATACTTGTACGAGGTGGAGTTGCATGGGAAGGGGTGTACGCTATACAGGAGAGGTTTATCGCGTGTAATGCCTGTGAAAATAAAAAAGGATTTGCAATCTGTGAGATTTATAAATAAATGGTCACAGAAATTGTTGCATTCTGCTCTTCGTTTAGCTATGAATTTATCCCTATATTTCTTTTCACAGAGATTTTCATTCATGTTCATTAGTATTTACATAAGTACATAACAGAATCCGATAAATGCCAATAATCTGCTTGCGCAAGAAATAAAAAATTAATAAATCACTTACAGTAAATGATAATGTTTTTACAAAATAAAGATAGCGCATAAATAACATTGAATTCGATATGGCAATTTCCTGACATTATTGTCAATAACAAATGATTTACGTCAAGAAAAAAAGAAACAGATTCTTATGAAGGTGTTACGCGAGTGTGTAGGAGAAAGGAACACAGTTCCTGTGCGTCATTACGTTGACACGAGAGAAAGGAAAGGAATGCACACATGCGTTAAGCGTACTACACTGCATGAATGAATGTCTACGCCGCGTTATGAAGGAGGGGTAACAGAAATGCAGAATGCACGCGGTGCACTCCAACGAAAGGAAACGAAAGTATGTCGTATGCGTTACTTTCTGTTGATGTCACGTTCGCTGCGTGCGTCAGGGTGCACGATAGGGAAGGAGGGTGAAATCGACAGGGGGTAGAACTCGAAAGGAAATACGCGTGCAGAAAGAATACGTGTGTACCTACGCGACGAAGGGAAAAAAAAGGATAAAAAAAGGAAAAGCGGTGGTATAGTTAGCAGCGCGTGGATAATACCTCGCTACCACGCAATTACTAATATCGAAGGGTGTTTTCTCACCTTCAGCGCAACGTCGACTGGTAGATTTTAAATTTAGAAGTTGCGGTCTGCCTATCTATCCGATATGCTAATGACATAATATCCAGCCACGAAACCGGCCTCGATAACACCGCAAGAGCACGATTTGTGGAATCTTGTGGGGTATAAACATTAGACCCGTGTCGCATGAATCTCGGCATCGATCAACAGGATTTCACCCCGTAATAAGTTTCGCCTATACGTATATGTAATACGCATAATATATACGATAATATTTTCTTATAGGAAAACAAGTTTGTCTTGATGCTTTTCGTTCTTTATGCTAGTAATAGTGTAATACATTGAAAGATGACTGGATCAATTCTTGCACATTAATAATAAAGTAGTCAAACGTATTATCTGATAATTAAGAATAAGATAAAAGGAACGACGTATAAGAAAAATTGGCATTTAAAACTGAATTAGCATTCGTCGTTCCTTTTTACCTGGTCTTCCCTCATTCCCATCAACATTGCGCAGCGCGCAGCTAATCCCGAATAAACTTTATGCAACGCAATTGTACGGTACGCGACATTTACGCCTATTAATAGCGAGCGCCTATTAATGTACATCACAGGCCAGTTGTTCAAACAAACAAGGCCACTCGTGCGGCGTATTGTGTATGGAAGGTACGTGAAAACAAACGCACCGGCCGACCCCCACAGTGTATGTATGTAATTCGGAGTTTATATCCTGATTGCCTGATGACTACCGAATCGTTTGCGGGATAGGGTGCTCGTTAGAATGGTGAAGTCACGTCCAGCTTGGACTCGGCATCGATCAGTTTCGTGTTGAGTGTTGATTTTGGGGACTGATTCTTTTGATAATGTTTCTATTAATTAAAACATGACCACCGAAAATACTCAATTGCATTCATATAGTTACCCTTCGTCAATTAAATGTTTATTGACCAATAAATTATTTTCTCAATTAAATTTTGCGCGTTTATGCACGTTTCTTAATTTTGCAAATTTAAATAATAACAATGATGCGAACGTAACGTGCGTTCCTTATCTTACCTGAGTTTCAATTTCGTTTTACGTAAATAGCGAGGCACGATAAGAAAAGACGTGTGAAGTTTAAACGGTACGTCACGGCAGCGCGTCCTTGAATAAAAATACTGAACGCAAAACCAAAACGGTACCGAGACTAGTAAATTTGTCACCGGGAACACGTAAGTTTCTTTCGCTCCGCCTTGGTAACGGCTAACGATTGATTTACACGCGCCGAGTAATGGGACGAGTATTTATGGAGCTTATTTGTATGCACATGGGAGATAATTAAAAATATGGCGTTCGGGTTAAGGCTTTGAAAAAGAAAATAATGGAACTGATTTAGGAGAACAAGAGAAAAAGAGGAATCGGAAGCAGAAGTCATTTAACACTAGAAAGACTGAAACTTAGTATACATACATAGTATGTATACCTATATTGCCCAAAAGCAGTCAT
>NW_017177343.1:510463-516447 GCF_001652005.2 Ceratina calcarata
CTTATTATACTGTTCTTCGATAAAATATTTTGAGCTTCATTCACATGGGGAAAAAAGAAGCGTAGGGTAAGGACAGTTGTATGCGCGGACGAATAAAATTCATTTCTGCATTAAAACGTAAAAATTGTGGAAAGAGAACGACGTCGTTCGCACCCTCTGCTGAATAGAGAATAGCGTACGTAAAGGAAAGAGGCAGCACCCTCTGAATCTCAGTCGAGCTGCCCACACTTAACTATGAAATGGAAGAAGGAGAGAGAAAGAGATGAACATAAACTCTCGCGGGAAAGGAAATTAGAATTGAATAGTTGATGAATTTTAGAAACGAACTTCAACCGCCGATGCACGCGAGTGGTTAATTCGCAATGGGGTAAATCGTTTTCGCATGGGGTAAATCGCATCGAAAGTTATGCATTCGATACGTTCTTAAAACGAATACATACTACGTGAAATTTAATCAGATCATATAATGCTTTTATAGAAATCATCTTAAACATATAAAAGCAAATACGGTTAAATAAAATATAAATACTAATAAACAACATTTTTCTCTATTATACTGAATATCTTTATATACGTCTGTCGCTTTTTTAATATGTGTATTAAGTGTTTATGAAATTAGAACTAGAAAACATGTGTGTTTGAACACATCTCGCTAGGAACGTGACAAAATACAACGTATTAAGGATCAGATTGTTAGTTTTCTGATCCACGTCTTCGTGCTTACACACAATGGCTATAATAAAGTAGCAGAGGGCGGCCGTAATACATCGTGTATGTACGGTGACTAGCGATCCATCGCGGCATGGAAACCGGGCAGTAAGTAATTAGGAGCCGGGTGTGGATTGAGCTAAGGCAAATATTACGTACATAGGTAGTACTTGCTCCGCTCCGCGCACGGCTCCCTGATACATGCACGAATGCGCATTGGCGGACGCAGTCTGGAACAGACCAGCCGTCGAAATTACATATTTATGTGTGTACATGTAAGTAACCGACGAGACTGGCTGGCTGTACATACAACTTCCTGCACGTTTGTATTAAAATGTAGACGCGTACTTGATTCCGCGTTCGTCGAAGAATGCGCGCCGCGTCGGTACAGGGTGTAGGGGTGCGTAGGCAGTTAGCTGTACCAGGGACGGTATTAAAACCCTTGTCTTTTACTGTTTTTATTTTCGTTTGTTATTGCATCGTTACTTCTCTGCTTGTTGCTGAATACAGATGTATTTTAAAATCGAGAATTGCTGCTCACAACGATTTTAAACGTCGATGTTTGACGTATGTATAAAGATTCTTCCCAGTATTATTTTATTTCACTTTATTAGAGAATTTATGCGTAGCATAATTCTCTGTACGATGACGAAATAAAAATTTAACATCATTATGTAAGATAAATACTTTCTGTTCCAAGTTTCAAGCCTATTTGTTTCGAACATGTTCATGCGTTTCAATTATTTAGTTAAAAAATACATCGTGCGATTTGTCTTCACGGGTAGAAACTCCCTTTTGTCAGGCAGGACTATGGCAACGCGCATCCGGCGCAGGATTTTTACAATCTCATCCGGGCAGCGACACACGGTCGCACACAGCCGCGCAGAACGGCGCGTCCCGCTAAACCCGCAGCCACCCTCGACATATCTATCTATTAAACATTTTACCGGTCGCCGGTTTTCTTTCCCCCTGGCAGCCAGAGTCGTCTCCACTCAACGGCCGCTCTCGCATTATCGATATTAAAGGAAGATACCCGTCTGGAGCGTACCTGACCGTGTCGCGTCGAGAGGATTAATTAACTCGAGCGCGCGACATCGAGAGCGGAAACCGGGCTTTTGTACTCCGTCTCGCTCGTCCGTCCAATCGTTCTCTGTCCAAGCTTGCGAAGGATCTCGGCGTTTCCGTTCCCGTCTCGCGAAATTCTCTCGTGACTCTCGCAGCACGGCACGGTAAGGCTCGATGTCAGGGTCGGCACGCGTGAAACGGCTCGCCGAATAAACTCTCCCGGATAGATACGGATTTGTTACTCTCTGGAACAAAGTCTCTTAAGGGCAGTCGAAAATCCTATGCTATAGTCGCTGTCGGTGTTGGCCCCGACGGCTGTTGGCTAAGTCTGTGTTGACGTTTCCATTTTCCAGCTGATAAGACTAATCCATCAGTTATTGCTTTTTATTTGCATGAACAATATTGTTTTGGGGAGTGGCTAAAGAATATTTCAATTATATTGACTGGATGATATATTTATTTGTAATTTCTCTCTACAATTATGACTTACAGTTTCTGTTTAAAAATATTCATATTATTCCTTTTCGATTGAAGTTTTGAAAAACGCTGATAAAAAATCGAAGAATTTGGAGATTAATATGAGAACAAGAGATCGGAACAAAACCAGATGAATGTAACCGAGGCAGAGGCAGGAAAAGAGGAGTCCATCGCGTTCTAACCCTATGTGGGAAAGGGGTAGGTATCTGGCGCGTCACAGGTCGGCCCCGTAAATCGGGGCAACGCAATAATTTACACGACTGCGTTAATAACAGCGGCGACCGAGGAAATCGCGAGGAGGGCGGGTGGTCGAGGGTGTTCTCGCTGAAGGGGTGGCGATTTATTTTATTGAATGTTAAATTTCATGCGGCCACTCCACGCTTCGGGCCTTCGGCATTTAATTAATTCACGGGCCGCGATAAATTCTCTGTAATATATTTGATTAAAGGATAATGCCGCCAGTATTTCCACCGCCTCCTACCCCTGTACTCTTTGACTCTCGCCCTTCTGCCTTTGCCCGCAGTTTCCTCACAGTTTCCACTGGTGTTCCGTGTCTTCCTCGCGATCCCAAACCCCCCTTTCCCTATCGAAATATTAGAGAACCTCTTATAATTTCCATTATTATCTCATTACCGAAATTGATTCGACCTTTTTTATTTGTTCTTCTTACTTCTACACAATACTTGATGTTCTTTGTCATCTTTTATCTTTAGAAAGATCGTCTTTGATAGTCAATTGGTATTCAGCTGCTTTTTTTTTAATCTCTACTATAATCGATTTCTGTTTTCAGTTATTTGGTTTGTCTATTTCATACATACGTATAAGAGTATCGGTATGATTGTATTTCATTTTAGACGATAATAGTGAATTTGCTGTATGTTTCATCTTGTATGTTCATGCTGCTAATTGATGTGCAAAAATTGTCATCGGCGTGAAGAACTAATTAACTGAGGTGTTCTGACGCTGCCTCTATACTTTCAAAACATCGAGCGATGGAGGAAGAGAACGCGTGACACTCGCATGACCGGGTTGGGATGTGAAATTCGTGTGGCTCGCAATTAGTTCGAAAAGAACTGATTTCTGTGTTGTGAGAGATTTCTTTCGTGTTAAATTGGGGAATCGTTTTCCGTTATAATGGAACGGATTTCATTTGTTTTTGACGTAATACTTGTTACTTGCATTGAAACCCACCTACTTATTTTCTAATTATTTATTTCACGCTATAATTTCACATTGTACAAGAAATAAGTGTAGCAGCTATTAAAACACTTCTTATTATGCCCCAATTATTTTAATAAGCTAGTGAATTTCTTTTAATTTACGCTGTAACATAAAAATTTCCATTCATACTATAAATTATACGTGGAAGTACATGTTTTCTTTGCTCTCGTTTCGATTAAAAATGTATGATAAAAAAACATTTTAATATACAGAAAATTAATCAGCCTCGATCCGATGTTACATACACACTTGCGGTGACATTACGTACTATAGTACATGAAACACCATACTTCATTGTCAGCCGAATAAGTTTCGCGTGCGAATAGCTACTTTTATCGGTCAAGTTTACAATTGACACGCTAGAAAAAGAGACCTTGCACACATTTTTAGACGTACAGTGCATTGGCACGCAACGATCTCCACTATTTTAGTCTCATTCCTCGTTCTGACAGTATAAAAGAACGATGCTTCATCGTTGAGATTCAGCAAAAAAAGTAAGACGTCAGAAGTATAAAGTACTTCAAGAGGAGATAGTATCCTTAATGAATGAATAGGCTATTATAAAAATGACAATATACATATACAGGGTGTTCAAAAAGACCATTCAATATTTATAATTATTATTATTAGGATACACTGTGCTGAGTAAAAAAGCTTTAGACGTTTCTGAGATATAAACATTTTTGTTTATTATTATTATAATTGACTTACTACTGAATTTTAGATTTTCCACGTGTCCACCTTCCATTTCTACTCACGCTTGGCATCTTCTTTTTACAGAGTCGCGAACTCTCTCGAAAATTCCACATTTCTGTCGAATTGTTTGACAAACATGATGGATTCGGTTACATAATTCTTCTAAGTAATTTATCGGCGAGGAATACACTAGGCTTTTTAAATATCCCCATAAGAAGAAGTTCAAAGAGTTTAAATCGGGGAACATAAAATGCATATCTGCCATTTCTTCATTCGAATAATACGTTGACATTTTCACGATATTTTGTAACTGTGTAATATCTACAATCGCCGATCCACAACTGACTGATTCTCTATGAAATCTACTGTCTGCACTTGAATAAGAACATTCAGAACGCGGTTTACGAACAATGAAATAAACGTCGCATGCGATGGAAGCAAATAAGTCAATCATGATACCAGCAAACAAAAATGTTTGTATCTCAGAAACAATTGACCTCTCGACCTATGTTTACTAAAGCTTTTTTACTCAGTACAGTGCATCCGATATACCATATAAGTATTAAAGGGTTTTTTTAACACCCTGTATATGTAAAGTTTAGACTAGGTTTGGAAATAAAAGTATTGCTTCATGTAGTCTAGCTGATTAATTGAAAAGTGAGTTTAAATTTCAATAAGATATATGTAATTTTTATAGGAATTGTATGTCGATGATTGAAAATAATTGCAGCTTCCATCGTAGACATGTACACAAAAAGGACTCGTTGGAATATTCATTCTTGCTAATAGTATAGAAAGTATCTGCTAATCAAGCCTAAGTATTTTCGACGATCCAGTTTACTCTTCCGTTATTCTAATTGGATCGGAATTCTGCGCGACACCGATTACCGGAGGAACAGGTGTTCGGAAGATTTTCGGAGCTGGTTTCAACGGACAGGTTTTAAACGGCGCGGCGAGTCTTACGTGGGGCAAGCAATTAAGGCGCGATCAAATGAAACTTTCCTCGCGTGCGGCCAGGTTTGATTTACATACGCGACCGGGGCAGCCGCAGTATTATGACGTCACAATTGCCCTCCGACTATCGCGTGCACGCACTCGTCAAAGGGTTGGAAGTAGTATAGTTCGGATCCCGGCTCCCGGTAACCGGTGACGGTCAATAAGTCCTCAGGCTTCGTTCCACATTGGGAAATCGATCGAAAGTTAGTTAGCATCTAAGTAAGAAGGTCGTGCTGACCCCTTGCAGTCGCGTTCCCCCGCCAGGTCGCGTTTAACCTTTACGATAATTTCTGCTGATCGTTTTACTATACAGCTCGATAAATAGCGGTTCTTGGAAATTGATGGATAGAACCGCGATATGCCCGTTCGATCGTTCGTTTGCATACCTCGCGTTAAATAATCTGGTATCTAAATAGGGATCTCAGCGAAACACTCGAGTCGTAGTTCGAAGAACTGATAAATTTATTTCGCCGGTAATTACATTGTAGAACAGAATTTTTAATACCATCAATGGTTTAATAAAATAAGACGGGAATACGTTGAAATGAAAAATAGTACAATTTTGTAACGCACTGTGAAATATATAGATTTACGCATTCATTTTTCACATTAATGTATCTTTGGTAAAAGTTAACTTGATTGAATTACCGATACGTCACGAGATCGAGAAACCTGTCTGAGTAAATTTAAGCATCGTATAACAGTTAATAATTTAACATTAGCAGTCTAGTACAGGCGACATTGTCTTGTCATACAATTTCTTTCAATAATTTCTCAACTTCAAGATCCACGTCTATAATACATTTCTATGGATAATAAAT
>NW_017177343.1:518232-532631 GCF_001652005.2 Ceratina calcarata
AGTTTAGACTAGATTTGGAAATAAAAGTATTGCTTCATGTAGTCTAGCTGATTAATTGAAAAGTGAGTTTAAATTTCAATAAGATATATGTAATTTTTATAGGAATTGTATGTCGATGATTGAAAATAATTGCAGCTTCCATCGTAGACATGTACACAAAAAGGACTCGTTGGAATATTCATTCTTGCTAATAGTATAGAAAGTATCTGCTAATCAAGCCTAAGTATTTTCGACGATCCAGTTTACTCTTCCGTTATTCTAATTGGATCGGAATTCTGCGCGACACCGATTACCGGAGGAACAGGTGTTCGGAAGATTTTCGGAGCTGGTTTCAACGGACAGGTTTTAAACGGCGCGGCGAGTCTTACGTGGGGCAAGCAATTAAGGCGCGATCAAATGAAACTTTCCTCGCGTGCGGCCAGGTTTGATTTACATACGCGACCGGGGCAGCCGCAGTATTATGACGTCACAATTGCCCTCCGACTATCGCGTGCACGCACTCGTCAAAGGGTTGGAAGTAGTATAGTTCGGATCCCGGCTCCCGGTAACCGGTGACGGTCAATAAGTCCTCAGGCTTCGTTCCACATTGGGAAATCGATCGAAAGTTAGTTAGCATCTAAGTAAGAAGGTCGTGCTGACCCCTTGCAGTCGCGTTCCCCCGCCAGGTCGCGTTTAACCTTTACGATAATTTCTGCTGATCGTTTTACTATACAGCTCGATAAATAGCGGTTCTTGGAAATTGATGGATAGAACCGCGATATGCCCGTTCGATCGTTCGTTTGCATACCTCGCGTTAAATAATCTGGTATCTAAATAGGGATCTCAGCGAAACACTCGAGTCGTAGTTCGAAGAACTGATAAATTTATTTCGCCGGTAATTACATTGTAGAACAGAATTTTTAATACCATCAATGGTTTAATAAAATAAGACGGGAATACGTTGAAATGAAAAATAGTACAATTTTGTAACGCACTGTGAAATATATAGATTTACGCATTCATTTTTCACATTAATGTATCTTTGGTAAAAGTTAACTTGATTGAATTACCGATACGTCACGAGATCGAGAAACCTGTCTGAGTAAATTTAAGCATCGTATAACAGTTAATAATTTAACATTAGCAGTCTAGTACAGGCGACATTGTCTTGTCATACAATTTCTTTCAATAATTTCTCAACTTCAAGATCCACGTCTATAATACATTTCTATGGATAATAAATGTCGTAAAGGAAAATCGAGAACGGGATTAATTTTCGATATCCTTTTGTTCAACATTGCTTCGTTAAAAATTTAAGTGTCTAGCGAAGTGCGAATCTTGAAGGAACGATATCGCGAAGTGGTGGAAAATAATAAACGGTACGCCGGCATGCGGGGCTATCGTTCAAGCTTGATAACGGCGAACAACGTTTACAGTTTGCTTTTTCAATTACACACCGGAAGATGAATTTGCATAGTACAAGTTCTCTGACTTCGACTTCAGCTTTCGGCATGCTTATATGCCGATCGTTACTGCAGAAACAACTTTACCATCACTGTTCGGTTATCGTTAACGGACAAAAAGGATCAGTCACGTACCATTTAAAGATTTTTCGTTATCGTTCACGATCGGCTATTTTCAAAAAACGAGATATTGATCAAGTGCATCACGGGCAGGGAACTTGGACACCTATTTTTAATACTGCCCTTAGCAAGTTATTTTCAAGAAACAATAATATTATTAATTACATTTTATACTAACAAGTCATTATAAGTTTAATGAAATTCACTTAAGTATTCTATACTTTAAGTTAAAACAACAATAGTGATCGAATAGGACTTATATGAAAATGCTTAAGGAATTTGTTATTGTCCCTAAACGATATCAACATCTTTTAATTGATGACTGTAAACGTATCCGAGTCTTCACGGATCGATCAAAGCAGTCGACGATTTTAGTACGTTGTCGACATAACTCAAGCCGCAAAGTGAGAACCGCTGTGGCTAGCAGTTGGCACTAATATAAAGGGGGTTGATAATGATCTTAAATTATCGATCCAATTGTTTATACGCCGGCGCAATTCTCTTTAATGCCGCGAACCGAACCGACGCGACTGCTCGGTACTTAATTTGGACCTAACACCTTTCACATCGTTTCGTGTACATGAATATACCAGCATGCTCGCGAAATTTATCGCGTTATGCACGATTTCGGGCGAACTAATTTCCTCGACTAATAGTAAGCAAGTCTCGATTGGATAACACATCTTAATAGTCTGTAGGTAATTTCGGTATTGGATAGGAAAATGATCTCCAATTTTTAAAGGAAAATGTTTATTGTTGAATAATATCTACCTATTGTTATCTTATTGAATTCGTTTGTTCAAATACATTAACTTTCCATAATTTAATTGGATAAATAAATCTAACAGGGGCTATTGAAATTCCATGAGACGAGAAGGTTCGAATGAAGAAAAGTTACTTCTTAAATTTAAATATAGATCACAAAATATAAAAATAAGAATGATAATGCAGTACGTCATGCTTATTTTCAATTTTAGCGCACAAACAGAAAAAGTTAGTGGCGTGCACAACCGGTTAATTTGCTGTGGCAGAGAACGTCGTTGGTCCGGTATTAATTGGAAACGCATTAGAGGTAATGATCGATGAATAGATTGTGATCTGAGCATCGTTAATGTGGACCTAACAATTTAATAACAGACGTCAGTCGACCGCCCATTATTTAACGAGTTCTTTTTCCCAGTAAACGTGACTGGTCAATTTTTTAAAAGCCCAGCTCTGCTTGTCAAATTTCATGATCATTCGTGGAAAATCCTGTTGCTCTACATTCAACACTGCTGTAAAATTTTATCAACAATGAAAGACACATCATTGGTCAAATATTTCACTTATCACGTATAATTATAACTAAATAGTTAAAAATTTCTCGAAACTAGATATTAGATTAATTATGCCTAACGCCTTTTAAGAAAGCATCATTTAATTATAATTTGTGGCATGTAGGTTACTTGTAACTAGCTTAAAATTTACATTTAATCGATTATGTGTGTTGCCATGAGAGCTCAATGTTTGAAATAAATTGACGCGTTATTTGTAAGTGTATTATAATTTTTAACTAGTCATGGACGATATTTTTTATAAAAATGAAAGTCAGGAGGTTAAAAAATGCTCCTCGAATGGAGCATGGATTTCTGAAGTCGTCGGAGAATGCGAGTACTATTTTTGCGCATGTTTTTCATGTTACGCTAGACTAACTAACGATCTCTGATACGTACGGCGTGGAGATTTATTTCTCCTGATACCGTCTCCTAATTATCGTACTAACTCCTCGAGGCTGAGCCGAGGCTTAGCCGGCGCTCAGGAATATCGGAGTCCTTACGCGAATCGATCGGCGAATAAAAACTTCACCGCGACGCATTTATACCTCTGCCTATCGCATGCTAAAAAATTATTTCCACAGCGATGAACTCCTTTTTCTAATCGAAAGTTATAGTAAAGAATCTCCTAAATCTTTCATCTGTTCACTTTTAAGTAAGAATATTTAGCATAATCAAAATCTTTCTTTAACAAATGTGTTCAAGTTCTACGTATTTTGATGAATGAATGATCATATTACAATGACTATAGAGACTATTGTCTTAATTTTTCAAAAATTCAATCGCCAATTGAATGTTATAATTATGCTATTATATACAAGACATCAGAAGGAATTAGATTGGAATTGGTGCCTAAACACTGATGATAGTGTCTTCAATCAAGAAGGTGGATGCCATATCCAACGATCATCTATCAACAGCACAAGTATAATAGGAAACTGCTAATTCGTGATTCTTCCTCTATCGGAGTTGCATCTATTCTGGTCAACAGATAGAACGTATAGATTGTGGTCGTTTGCGGTTGCTCGATTCGAGAAGCTAGATCCAGGTGCGCTTCGAGCGACGCAAACAGGCCGGATAGTTCGATCACGGCGCGGCGAGCAAGCGTCCTTTTAAATTTGGAGTACACGGGACTAAATCGATCGGGGCGAATTCCCCGCACTGTATTGAGTAGTTTATTGCTTTCATGCATTTGCATGCTAAGTAGTCGCGTGCTTACGAGTAATACCAGCGTCCCTGATACCATACACCCCCGGTAAGAATGGCCTATCTAGCCTTCGGTCTTCGATATTGCGGCCGGTGGGACACTTATAAATTGAGATTTTATCAGACCGTAAGTCGGGGATTACGAACGGACCGACGGAAACGTTATATGCGCCGAGGCGGACCTCGGCTCGTGTCTATATATCACCGCTCCTTTTCCGCCTTTTTGCAAACGTTGGCTGCGACACCACCTGCGCATTCGTCGCCGGGTAGGTACGCTCTGCTAAGAAAACCGGCGGGGATAAAACTGAAAAATGGCGTTCTTCTAACGACACACACTCGAACCTCGGTCTGACCGTAATAATATATTTCAGGAGATTAGCCGAGTGTTTTCGCCGCAGTTGTGTTTAGCGCGCGAAACGCATCGATCCGTTTTCCGTATACTCGCTTTGACCACTTCATTCGAGCACTGATTAGCCTCGCCTTATGACTCCCGGTTTTCCGCTCACCGACTGCATTCTCCAACAACTGCGTCTGTTACTGAAACTAAACTTTTATCTATTCATCCTTCTCGTTTCCAATAATGTTTCGAACAATTGATTTCTTCAACGATATAGCATGACAATGTTCAAAGTATCTATAAATCTTTATATTCTAAATTTTATGGTTACTCCGTCACAGTGATAAAGAATTATGTTCTCTGATGCGTACAATGTATGAAATACGATCCAACTCTTCGAATTAGAACTTTCGATGGACTTCGAGCGAGGCCAAAGGGTTCTTTAATTCTACGATTTTAAATGAGCTTGAGGATTTACTGTTTCCAAGGGAGAATCGCATTGTCGAAACAAAGGTGAAACTAAACCGCAAAGAAGAGAATCCAATCGCTCCGTGTCCGAAACTGTCGGCACCACGCTCCGCAAGGGTCTCCCCTTTATATTCCCGAAGGGTTGCGTGCGCTCAGACGCGATTGGAGGCACCGTAATTTCCTGTCATGTAATCGTTCGTTTTGAATCTTCGACCTCGACGTGGACTTTCTTGCGACTTCGCTCGAACGAGCCAATTCACGGTTCTTAAGCTTCTCAGAAGTGCAATGCCTACTGTAGCAATGTACTATTAAGTATCAAGTTGTACCTAATTGTACCATAACGTTGTTATGTGATGAAATTATGAATATGGATGACAAGAAAAATACGAGGGGAATGAAATTAGAATATATTGAATAGTTTCATTCATGCAAAAATCAGCAAAAATATGAAATAGCAAAGAATGAGAAGTAAATTAAGAGCAAGATGTACGACAGGGTGTGATACGAATGAAGCGATTCAGTGGGAACCTTTAAAAGTGGCAGAGAGCGTTGAAGATGTCTGACGTCTCGCTGGCAGACCCAGAAATTCCAATTTCCGATCTGGAGGCCGAATTAACCCCACGGTATATAATCGTAGCTTTATCAATAGGGGATCGTAATGAGTTCGCAGATAATGGCGGCCTATCAGTCTTCAGGCAAGGAACAATGATGGATCTGAAACCGCTGTTTTCGTGCCCCAGCGACATTGCCCTCTCACTTTTTGCTTCTTACGTTCCTTGGGCTGTTCCGTTAACGGTGATGGGTTTCAAATCCCCGAAGGGCTTCTAACTATTGCGTGTATTATTCGAAAATGATCAAAATCATTTGTATACTGTTTAACAATTGTCAGCGAAAACGATTTATGTATGTCGATATTAAGAAAGGTCGATAATTAAAATATGATGTGTGCAAGTATCCATGATCGTCAAGAATTTCGAAAATCTGTAAAAGGTTCCTAGTCGGGCTACAAACTGTCTTGTGACGTAACTAGTAACTACAGCTGCGTACACTTGAAAGTTCCTGATTTGAAAGTGACGCGAAAAACACCGGATTTTATTAAAACAGCAGAAGCGCTCGAAGAATATTGTATATGAACACCTCGCAAGCAGTTTCGTTAGAAGACCGGCAAGGGAACAACAAAAAATTCGTCGTTGCTTACGAATTACAAATACACCTGGTGTGCATAAAGTTCCCTTTGCAAAAGAATTTCATAATTTAATTTTTATTCCTGAAGGCAGGAAATATCATTAACTTCACAGGCTGTCATTTTCTTCCTACTAAGAGAATGTTCCTGTTCGTAGAAACTGCAACAGATGAGTTCTGGCGGAAGGGAGTGGTTATGGATTACCGGTATGGGAAAAATGAAAAAAGGGAAAGGAAAATCATCGGGCATTCTTCAGGAAATTTTCGCAGTCGAACCGACAAAACGCGAATTCATAACATTTCTCTCGCGCAAGTGGTAAGAAGTCAACCCAATGAGGGTTGAAGTGGCGGCTGCAGCGACGGAAGTGCTCCTTTCCCCCTGCGTGCAGCCGCCCCCTCGTCACGCCGCGTCGTGCCGTTTTCCCCCTTTTTCCTTCATTTTCGATTACGCATGAGCGACTGCATAAAAATTAGAAAGGAATCCACGAGAATGAGCGCTCGGATTAAAAGCCACGGCGCGCTCGAGTATTTTCCCCCAATTCCCCGGCACCCCTACGCTTATCCGGCACCCCTTCTGGCCTCCTCCGGCGGCGGCGGCCGCCGCCTACGCCGGCACACTCCCTCCTCGTGCCCCCGCCGCCTTCCGCGCGGCAGCCACCGCCGCCCCTCTTGCCACGATTTCACGGCATAAGGCGATAAAATGGGCCACTATGCGGCACGAAAAATTTTACAATCAAGCTCAGACAAGCTAGTCCTGCCGCAGTGGTGCATAGTCTGCACCGTTGCTTCTCACCGGCTGAGAAGAACGAGGGGACGGGGAGACGGGCGGGCCAGAAGAGGAGCGTGGATGGCGGAGAGCCACTCACTCCACCGCACACGCCTCGGATATAATAAGTCACGTGACATTAATATTTGAAAGCAGTCGGTACGTGGATTGCATTCGGAGTAGCTCCCGTTTCTGCCTCGCAATATTCCTTCCTTCCTTCCTTCCTTCCGTTTATTTCTTCACCGAGCGTTCCACCCTCCGACGCTCCCTTTTTCTTCTCTTCTCCTCTCTCTTCTCTTCTGCTCTCTTCGGTTCTCTTCTTTGGCACTCGTCAAGCCACCTTCGCCGCTACCGTCCGGACTACCGTCGTCCCTACGGGCCAGCTGCAATTCTGCTCGTTGTTCCGTTGGACTACGAAGGTACACGTGTAGGAGCCACGGAATTGATTCGCGCGTCGAAATGCGAGGTCGTAATCAAGTAGATTGATGGAATAAAAACTGTCATTTTAACAAATAGTTCTACATTTGCAGTCTTATACCTCTAATGTAAAATCCATTTATAAGCTCAAGCAACGGTTATCTAAAGCGCAAGATAATAAACACTAATATTTATACTTCGCGAAAGTACTGCGCCTTCTACGTTCCGTTTCCGTGGTACATAAAATATCATGTTGCTGAAAAAGAGTTCCGGCTACAATGATGGGTCTGTGTGAGAAATGTGACAGCGAGTACTTTTTCCGGTTTTGGAATACTGTATTCTTCTTCACCGAGTTTATTCATGCAATCCGATCCGCGAGCTGTAATTTTCTTTCGAGAAAAAGGACCTCCTTGCACGCCATGCCATCTCGGTTGATTTCGCATGTTGATCTTAGAGACCAGAATCGTTATTACGTCTAATAATAAATCCATGCTGTTGATCAAACACGATTTATGTCTAGGAAATAAATTCTAATATCAGATGTGGAAAATTGTGATTAATAGTAATCGATTGAAATGTTTGTATGTTTTACATTTACATAAAACGTTCACAAGATTTTCTAAAATAAAAGCATCGATTTAAAACAAGGAATAAGCTGAAATTAGCAAACCAAACTACAGGTTCCTCCTTACTTTATGTTATCTAAGTTCACCGTTTAAACTCTTGAAATCTTTAAGCACCAGCATCATCTTAAACGTAAACTAACTGAAGTATGTATTATACTATTCCCTAAAGGTACACGGTCTAGTGCTTGTTTTACCTAAATGCCAGAAGAAATCGTATAGAAGCCATAGTAAAGCGGAAAGCCTACTGTCGATTGCCACAGTGGCTCGAGTCGCGTCTTAAAAAATTGAACTGAAGCGGCGCATCAAGGAAGGAAAGAAAACCAGTACCCTGCGTTTTCTGTATGCCCCGTTCCGCGATATATTTTCGTGGGAGGGGGCCGAGGGCGAGGGTGGCGCGGTCTTAGAAATGGAATACTCCACTTTATGTTTTATGCGATAGATCAGCTGGCGAAGCTGTCATAGGGAGTTCCGCGTCCCGTGGATAAAGTAAGATAGACGGATATCTTCGCGAATGCGGATACGCCACGGATAAATTCAGCGTTACGTCCCGCGACTTTATCGTTTTACTTATACCTCCGCCCTAACCGTCTTTCCCGTACTTGCTTGTTTCCTAGGGATACTTGAGCGTTTTTCGAGGAAAAATGCGATCAAACTGATGCAGCAATTGCAAATCTTCAATTCACGATTCTTCCATTATCTTTCAAAGCGATTTTAAATTTGATTGAATGATTGTATGTAATTTGATAGCTTTCTCCTTTTTGTGAGAAGGAATTTTAAGAAAATTCTGATTACCTAAGCGTACAAACATACAATAAGTTGAGTCTAAAGGAAACGGTGGCAATAGCAAGAGAATTATTGAGATTGGATGTCAGTAGAAATAGATTAATCGAATAAGAGCAAACATGCGTCGTCGGAATTCTTGTTCCTTTCATTCTGGAAGCGTTTAGGTATTTCATTAAGCATAATCCGTGAGCGTGGATGACGTAGCAAAAGAAAGGGGATGAGGAAGACGAGAGGCGCAAGCGAGAAATTAACGAAATATCATCGCATATCGCACAAATGAGTTTCGTCTCCTCTCAGTGTACGACGCGTACGACGGTTTGACCCATGCGGTTATCCCGCATAAAATGTATAGCTTAAGTAAATATCGGGGAAAGGACGCGAGGGTGTAGAAGAACCGGATCGTGGAGGACGGGGGAGGGAGATGCGGAGGGATCGTGGAAATCGTGAAAAATACCACGGCAGTCTCGAGTATCCTTTCGAGTACGATTAGCGTACTCATGGCGGCGTTCCGCCGTTATCAATTCTCCGGAGAACGCCAATAAAAGAGACAAAGGTAACGTTAGAGGGTGGGAGCCGGGCGGGCAGGCCAACGCGCTCGCTCTCTTCTGCATCCGCGTACACACGTCATATTCGGGGTGAGTTTTTGCTTCGCAGTTTTCAGGAACGAAGCGAGAGGGAAACTGGGGGAAAAACGGTTACGGACGGACGGAGAAAAGAAATCAGTATATGTACATACATATGTATACATATACATGGGCCAACCTTGTGTGTCTCTGTGCTTTTCAATACAGAAGTATCTATCTACCTCTCCGTTGCTTCGATGCTATTCCAAGAATGATTCCCTAGAGAAGCTATTACTTTTCGGTTTGAAATTACAATGATTTAATTAATCTTTCTATGAGTGTTGAAATTTGTACATTGAATTTATTAATTTTATTATTGACTATTTATGGCTCTATTTCACAATTTTTACTATATGAAGTAGGCTCCTAATAAAACATTGGGAAATGTTTCTTTAAAAATTACGTGAAACATTCACTTCACGAATTTTATAAGTCTTCCGTTGTAAGTACGTAATCGGATCAGGTCATTCAAAGTAAAATTCAAACAAATTTAAACAGTTAACTTGCCTGGGAATAATGCTCATCTTCCATTTTGTTAACGAGGAATCAGAACTACGGTTGGTGGACATAAAAATCGTTAGGAGCTTTATGGTATAATAATTGCGCGGGCACGGGGCAAATTTATGTTGTATAAATCGTCGCTCCATGGAATCGTCGATCGTTAATACGTGCCATGACCGAGCACGGTGATGATTTTTAACATGAAAAACTGTGATCGTTTTTGTTCGTTAGCCCGTGGCTTTCGATCGGGCTAAATTATAGACTCTTGATTACCTCGAACTCCGGGGAACGGGGCGGCGCGCGGAGTCCTGCAAGAAAGTCGCACACAAAATGCGGGCCGATCGACGGCTTTCGGCCTCTCGTTTCGAACCTCTATTCTGTTTGTTTGCGAGAGGGGCGAGAATGAAGTACTTGGGTATAAAACGTTAGTTCCTGGCAACACGAGCCGACTTATCGGTCTTGATACAAAGTTACAGGTTGAAAAGGGAGATCGTAAAATCCGGCAGATTTTATTAATGCCCGCCGTTCCGATCCTCCGCAATCTGCATCGAAACTTAATGACAACGTAGGGAGGAAAAAATCTGTTGGTTTTTAACGATCGACTTATGTCGATCCTTTTTGGTCGTTCGAACTACGCGGGGGAACGTAAGAATCAGTTTACGAGAGGAAATATCACGTGAAGCAGTTTCGTAGAGTTTTATGTACCACTTAAATGAGAACTTGTAGAATTATATTAGAACTGTAAAATGTTTTAAGAAAATAATTGCCAGTGGTGATGATTGTAAAATTTACGAAGAAATAAATTTGGATACGCTGAGAGGCGCTTAAATTCTAAAGACTCAATCGAAGCTACTTAATTCTTTGTTGCATTGAATAATCACCGTACAATATACATACATATACGTACATCGTCATTTGAATAAATTAAATGTAAGGCGAAGATAAATTTTGCGCACCAGTCGCAGTGTTCGTTTTATGTAATTACTCTGGAAACTCGTTCCTCTTTTTCCTTTGCGAAGCAATCAAGAGACTCGATTCTTCTAAAACTTTTTCGCCTGTTTCGGTGATAATTATTACCTTTTGTAAGTTCAAATGGGTTGAGACACCTGATCTATAGATCCAGATTATTAGACGCGTGCAGCTCGGCATTCAGGTCGAACACCTGCCTCACCTGTTGCTGCAAAACATTATCTCTGCGGCAACGTTCCGCGGCACTCACTCAGCAGCGTAGTCATCTCTCACCGATAAATGACAGAAACTATTTCGTACTTCGTTCGCTGCTACCTCGTCTCGTCGTACGTAACTTTTTTCTCCCGACAGTATCGGCCGCAATGACGGTGTTACGTAGAATGCGTGACGTTCATTTAATCCCGGTTAAATTGGCCATAAATCGACAGATATTTCACTCACTGAAATAAATTAACCGATAATTATTTAATTAATTGACCAGAATCAATAACAATTCATAGAACAGTATGCCTTAATCTCGTATTGTTCATAATTGATGCCTGATGTTACGTTGAATTAATTTACTATTCGACAACTTGTACTATGAATGTCAATATTGCAGTGCTACGTGCATTATACATGTAAATATAGTTTATAGTTTTAAGGGTATTTACACTTGTGAAAAATATGTTTAAATGCTCGGAAATTATATTCGTAGAACAAATACTGCAACTGTTACAGTTAACGGATGTTGTAAATATACATTTGAAATGCATTTTTAATTCACGAGCATAATTATAATTATACACTGCGTAAAGATAAATTTGTTGCGATTCTTGAAAAGCGAAACATCCGTTGCATTTTTGGTAGTTGTTGGAGTGTCCGCTGCTCGCTGTTGGGGCGCCAGTTATCAGTAACATTGTTCCTCGACCTCGCAGCTCCTTTTCCTTCAGCGATTTTTAAGAACAAATTGTGAAAGACTTACTATTTTTGTATTTTAAATTTAATACGTCTTTTTAACTATTACATTTGCACACTTAGGTTCTAAGTGTATTACTTCGGACATGAATGCTCTGTATTTTAAATAAATAAGACATGAGAGGACGATTGAATTCTTCTAAACTATAGGCATCAATAATGATTCGATTGAACTATCATGGCCTTGATGAAAGAATCATCTCCGGACTTTTTGAGGTCACAAGAAGATTCGATCCTAGGCGTAGGAACATTTGTTCGAAAGAAAAGATTCGATCGAAGTCAGCTTGACCTGGATGATCATGCATGTAACGATTGGTCTACATAATGACGGTCGAGAAAACGAGGAGGAGAATGAATCAGAGTGAAGTTTCGAGGTAGGAAACAAAAAATGCAGCACACTAGAAGCCAGGCATTCGCATAAAGACGAAATTGATTGATGATTAAGAGTTGATAATTAAGAACAGTGGCCGTGACTGGATTTTGCCGTATTTCTTCGATTAAGCGCTGCCTGTTAATTAGATAGGTCGATCAAAAAGTTGCGAAAGAAATAATAGTATGGAGATTCTAGTAATTGATAAATAGAGTTTATGCAATTCATAACTCAAGTAAAAGGCGATGGCAAAAAAATAATTTAATAACGTTACTCCTTATATATTTCAGTAGTAATTTTTAAATTTCTATCATTACATATCAAGTTAAACTTCTGCATTAACGTTTTCAACGAAGAACCATCTTCTATTGAATTCTTGTGATCGCTCTTTCCCTGTTTTCCAAGTTCCAAAAACTAAATTGTGAACGATGAGGGCGTATGCGTGCAGTAACGGTTCCTGCTATCCCTTTTAATGGCCAAGAATTAGGGGATATGTGGGACCAATGGTTCGCGGACCGTACGATTATTAGAAATGCGAAGGGTCCAGAGTCAAAGTCTCTAATGGAAATATAATTGTCATCGTCGACTTCGAGAGGCTCATTAGACATCGCCGCGTCGAAGTATCATCAGGATGATCATCGGCAAAAAACTACGAAGGGTGCCTGAACTTGCATATTACAATCCGGCGGATCTCCTCTCAGGCATTAAAGTTGTTTCATTTTGTCTTCACAAATTATTTGCGCCATCAATCTTTGTTTACAAATTCTTGAATTTTTAGAAACCCGATTAGGAGACGAGTAATTTTTGCAATGTTACGATCAAACATAAATAACAATACAAACAAGTATTAATTAAAGAACAATTTAATGTCGTAATACTTGTTATATTTCACTCACTATTTATTCTTGCTGCAGGATAGGAATTTTATAAATAAAATAACTTTTTCCTCTTTTGTATTAGAAACTCAAACATTAAACGGTTATGGGTTACAATAATTCTTTCAGCAAATATTATCTGATCAGTGAGAATTGATTTTTTCATACACATACCATCGTTAGATGTATTAAATTCGTTCCAGTTGGGAGATCATACACGAAAAATTAAATTTTTAATCACGCAACTGACCTTCTACACATGTGGCGCGGCTCGACGACCATACCGTCATTAAGAGACCGGTATCGTATCTTAATACGGGTTGGTTCATCGACCAGTTAGCTACCCTTATCGTGGCGTACGATCGAGCTTTAATTGGCCGATTCGTCATCCTACAACGAATTTGATTATCAATATCGAGCGAGAAACTTATCGTGGCTGGCTTCTGCACGCGAATGACTCACATCACAACATGTATCGCGTCCCTCTAAACTTTCAAGCAGAGATAGCCTGCGTCCTTCGTGAAACTAACACTAACTAGTATCAGTTTTTTTGCTCGACCTTTTTTTATTAATAATACTTAACGTTACTTTGTTAACTTTAGCTTAAAAATTAATGCAAAAGTTATTAATTGGAAAATAAATAATAAAAAAGATCGAATTAATCTTATGACAACGTGTCTGGTGATTAATTAGCATTCAGACAGAGTCGATCGTTGCAGCTAATGTCGATTTGATGAAATTATAATATGAAGGAATATTTTGATTGTCGAATGATCGGTCATCACGAGTGCAGATTTCAGTCTCGACTGATGTCAATATAATAGTGCGATTCTTCGAATAGTGACCGAACTGTAGAAATCCATGAAAATTACACGGGGCCTTCGGTGTAAAAGTTCACTTTGTATATTATAGCCTTCGTTAACGACCACCGTTATTTATTATGGAAATTTAAACCGAGTATATATTGCAGTTTCGGGCCAGCTATAAGTTAACACCTCTGCCTTTCAGCCTGTCTTATAGTTCTGAACGAAAAATGAAACACCAATCAGAAGATGAAGCAGAACGACTCAGCTAATATAATTAAAGGTGATCGTAACGAATTGCAGGCCACTCAAAAATTGGCTGCGATGCACAAACGTAACAATAAATCGTACATTCGACGACAGTGATGGTTTCAATTAAAGCGGTCTGCATAGCAAATATATTTTATTAAAACCTTTTTATTGTGTTATGTGTGAAAGGGTACAGTTCAGAAAATTGTAATTTGTCTCGCTAATCTCAGGCTTACATAAAACAATTGCGCATATAACCTGATATTATGACACTTAAGGATGTATTGGCTATACAGTCAATCCCAAAAGTTTATGTACCTTCTAAAAACGCATTTCCTATAATTACAAAGAAATCAGACGTCGGAAGAATAATGCTAATCATAAATAGCTAC
>NW_017177343.1:534881-541406 GCF_001652005.2 Ceratina calcarata
GTATACTGTACAGAGTTAGATACGTTCCCGCGCCATACGTTCTTCCCTCGCCTTGTTTTTTTTTTTTTTTGCCTTTTCCATGCTGTATCAGTTGATATGCAAATGGTCGGGAATCCATGGCCATAGGTAGATAAAATATTTTATTCGCGGGACGAATGGTGGACGGGAAACCAGGGTGGGAAAAAAAAACGCGGCGCTCTTGTTAATCAATTTTTGATGGACTGGGAGCCATTGCCACCGCATAAACATTCGTTAACGCGCAGCGGCCGTTATTGTTTGCCGGTGTTGATGGACCGCTGCGACATTCGCCGTTCGAGATCCCTGCACTTTTTTCCACCCCTGACTGCTTCTACACGTCCCTTTTCACAGTGTTAGTGGAAACAGAGGCAGATATGTCGCAATATAAAATAGAAAATGTTCGAAGCGTGGACGTTATGTTTGGAATCGCTGACAGCGAACAATCTACAGTCGCTTGCAAAAGTGCTTTAATTAAAATCGCATCATATCTAATTATAGAATTGCATTTGCATCGGTAATGCTTCATTTGATCGACTCTACCCCGGCGACGATCGAGCATCAAGTTCGCTTGTAAAATCCGGCTCAGACCACGAGGTATTTTTTTTATTAAGCCACCGTGAAGGAGATACCATATAAAGTTACGAAGTTATTTCTACTTGATTATCGTAAAAATTTGAGAACACTGAGCGTGCAGGCCGAGCACGATCAGTTAAAAAACGCTATTTTGATAACGTTCGCGTGATGGGTAATAAGGTGGTTCGTTAAATATAAATCTCGGGTGAAGGCCTGAGGCTGTCTCCTGATGAAAAATCTGGAAAGTGATCTGTCTTCAACGTACACATAGAAGTAAAACGAGCACGGTTATCTAGTATTCTATCGAGCGCCTTAGAGAGCACGTTGTATGTTTACAAATCAGATATTTATAATTAAATCGCGCGTCTGTCACGCTTATTGAATGTAACGAACAGATGCCACTGTCAGACGGGAATTATTTCCGTGCGCGAAATCCCGCTGGCTGTATATTCAAATTCGAAAATCGAATTGCCGGGTGAACCGCAGATGTCTGTTCAAATTGCGTTTTTATTCCATCCGGTCAAATACATAGAAATGCTTCGAAGATTTGTACAAAACGAGAAATGCATCATGTATACACGTAGGAACTAATTGATAAGTATTTAACTATTACATGAGAGACGTAGTTGTAATGATTAACGCTCTTTCTTCGTTGGTTTTATAGCTGCAGTACGCGATTTCTTATAGTGCATCAAACTACGATAATTATAACCGGAACATCAAAGGAGACCAATTGAAAAGTCTGAGAAACCCGAAATCCCTTTATTATTAGTGGAATCGTAGCAAAACGTGTAGGGCAGAGCGCGGGCCGAGAAATCGAAGCGGGTTTTCTGGTTCGGCTAAAAAGAATAGAGTCGAAGGACCGGAGGCCGGTTGATTGCAAAATAATTGAACGGTCTGTGCGATCGGTCGGTCTCGAATCTATCGGTCTGATTGGCTGGGCGCTAAGGGCGGACGCGCGAGGAGGACGCGGGTCCGGTAATGCGTTTTTAAAGACCAGTCCTTCGTGTGTGGACTTGAGAGGGCGGGAGCCGCGCGAGAAGCATCGATGCGGCCGGGTTTCATCGTTGATGGATCACCGGCACCGATCGGGCACCTCCAAACTAATCAATAATCATGCTCCTTCGACCGGCAGCTATTACCTAGCCCGCAGCGGCGGGATCATCATTTCTCTTGGTCCCCCTCGGTTTCTTCGTCTGCGCGGCTCCGCGCGCGCCGAGTAATGACAAGTTATCATTATAAACGTATTACGCCGCGCTCCTCGGTCGCTTCACCTGGTTCTCCTTCTCGAGATCTTTTCCCTGAACCGAGATAACGACGCTTCCGCGCAGATAGTCATCTACCGGTTTCTCGAGCGAGCGCAGCTGATCGGTTGGTCAATCGGCCACGCTCGAGGGAGTACGCGTCGTCAACAGATGATTTCACCTGTTGCGGGTTATCGAGTGTGATCGATATTATCGTGGACCGTAACGGTCTCGCTCGCGACGGGAATCCTCTGTCTGGGAACGCCCGTGTTTCGATTGAAAGTTCGTCATTAAACACAGCTGGTAGCTTTGAATCGGCGGCTATGCAAAAAATCTTGCCGTGCGAATCCTAAGTGCACCTTATTGTATCTTCCTCTCTAATTTGAATGTTTTGTTAAGGTAACAACAAAGAGGGCATGGACATATTTATTGATTGAATTAATAAACGAATACAGAGAATAAGCTTCCTCGGCTCATACGATTTTAAGAGGAGCCTAGCATCGTTTCAAGAAAGAATTTGCGAACCACTGCTAATATACTGGGAGTCCCCAGAGGCGAGATGTAATATCGACTGCAAGCTAAAGCGGAGAGTGACTACATATTGCGCTAAAGTGCACGCTAAACGCGTGCAGCGTCTATGGTGTGTACTTGTGATAATTTGCAAGCGATGCTAAGCATCGGCAAAGACCGCCCCTACTCGGGGATCAGTCGGGAACTTTTTCGCGAAACGACAGTATGACTGAGCACGTACTTGTGTCGACTCGAAAGAAAATGTACCACTATTTATTAACCGCTTGCCTTGCGAACGTCTTGTTCATTTTCAGCGACAATCGCGAGACGGGACGATTTTTCCGCGAGGCACCGCTTCAATTTATAAAACCGTTGTTAACCAGGGAAGCTCCACGCAATTTGCATTTTCCTTTATCAAAACGAATTTTCGAAGCCCCTTCTAATTCTGGTATTAATAACGGTGCAAAATTACCTGAGAAGTTATAACATGAACAAGAATTTTAATCGAATATTGATCAATTAAATTTAATCATCAATGAGCCTTCTAGCTTTCATAAAAAGTGATTATTAACAAAGAATATCGAGTGTATAAAAGCTCATTGAAGAATTAAGCGGATGCAAATTTAATCTTCTCTTTATGCAACTCGTTCGTTCAATTCCAATTATCTCGTCGAATCGAATAAACGATATTACAATTAACCAGTGAAAGTAAACACCATTGAAAGCTCTGTCCAATCTGCGAACGTTACTTTTCAAGGAGCATGATAATAGGTGTTTTTAAACCCACAGAGAGAACGCGTGATTTTTCTCGCTGCAACGCGAGAATTTAATTTACTCTGTGGCGTGGTGCGATACATCGATACTCCTCGCACGACCCCGATGCAAATTCGTTCGGAAAACCATAAGCATGAATGAAGGGAAAAGCCACAACGGGGAAAAGGCGCGTGCAGAGGTGCTCCTGTGAGGGACGGTGACACGCGGGTGTGAAAACGAAGGAGAGAAATAGCTCGACATTCGATAGCTTATAAAGAGCCGAAGCGAGAAGCTATGACAAGGTGAAAATGCAGTAATAAAACCGATGAGCTTCCTCCCATCGCGTCGTTCGTTATCAGTTCCCTCTCACCCCATTCCCCACCCACCTCTTTTCCACCGGGGCGTTGCAATATCGATAAAAGCTTGGATGTATTGTAAGCTCGTCCGCGAACAGAACCGCCGCCACAGATTCACGGGGGAAGTTGTCAGGGTATGGGAAAGCCATCAATTTCAATGGGCTTTGAAAACCGAACTACTTGTTGCATGCCCATCCCCCTGTTTTCCCTCCCCTTACTACTCCCTTTCCGGAACCGTTCGCTCACCCTCCTCTCGATACGCGAGCCGATAGCTTCCCCCGGGAACGATGCCTGTGCCTGTGAACCGTCCCGAACGCATTTCCTTCCTCCCGATCCCGGGACCTCCTCTCTTTTCACGCTGTCCCGTCGTACCAACGAGAGGCTCTTTCTCTCTTCAACGTCACCACGAATCGTGGAAAAATGAGCATCGATTTCTGAGGACACTCGACCAGTACTTACAATCGACGAGTTTTATTTGGGTTTGCGTTGGAATTTGATGCTCAGCGAGTAAAACGATCAAATATCTACCAACACAAATATGATGTTGTCTACTAGTGCTGCCCTTTTGCGATCAATTTATTTCTTTTCTATTCCGACTTAATTGCCGGGAATATTCCTTTGCGTATTCAAATAGTAAAAACAAAGAGTACGATACAATTTGTTTTTTATAGAACGACGTAAGAAAACAATTGTACGAGCAAGCTCGTATCATTCTCACACTATTGTCCGGAGGAATTCGTCCGCTCGATCCAGGAATAGGTTTTACCGGAGCAGGTTACGGTTATTTTCCTTATTCCGAACCGATACGCATCGGTTGGCAGACGTAACGAGAGGGATGACAGCACGCAGGATGTCGATGAACAGCGTCGCGATTTTGCCTTTGTTTTTAATCACTGACCGAGCAGATTTGATGTTCCGCCGCGGAACGTCGTTAATTGGTCTAGGATAATCAACGGCCCTGTTACCGGTGCGAATTAAACGCGCGCTGTTAATGCCAACGTGGGAATATCCTGAACGTCCATTGTCTTAAGACCTGATCTACGTGGTTTCTTGTAATTACGTGGTAACTGTATCGAATAGGTTCGGCGTGCTCGTATGCTCGTCGTACAGTACACGTGTTTCTTTAACTGGACTTTAATATCCTCCGAGATTAAAGATTTGATTCAATAATCAGAAACGCGTTTAATTAGCCTAACAATTGCTTTGTGATTTCTTGGTATTTGCACGAAACGGTATTTCACGTAATGTTCGCTCTTTATGGATATGACTGTACGCTACCCTCTCTTCTTATCGATTTTACTATCTGTGTTTGCTTAGTATGACGTGATAGTAAACGATTATGCTCGAAGCGTACCTACACATACATTATGCAGGCATGCTTGAATTAAAGGCATACATCATTTGAAAGGATGTAAGCGTACATGTCTAATGGAATTATTACGACTTTATGATTACAAATTTTTGCAAGCATGATCGTAATTTTCTCTGAGAATACCTAATCTCTCATGTGCTGGGATCTGAATGTTAGGATCGAAGTAAAGATACCATTGAAGACAAGTACTCGATAAACGAACTGTTGATAGAACTAAAATCATTATTGACAGACGTGTGTCTCATAAAATCGGGTAATTGGCCATCCCATCGTAGATAGAGTATCGACCCTAACTCGATTAGATTCAATCGCGGTTTCAGGTAGTTTCTGGCACTGCGAAGGTAGACGATCGATGAACCCGATTCGACTGGTACATACATACAGGGAGAATTGTCGGAGGTTGAGTCTTGGTGGGAAGAGCGCGTGCAGACTGTGGGGAGGCTTGTGCACAGTTTCACCCCAGCTGATATCGAGGTGGTTACGTGAAGCTTCCGCGTTAATCACATATCCACACACACGAGTACCCGCTGTTTGTTTACCCACTGACGGCTCTAATGAATAGCAAAATCGAGCCGCTGCATTACGCGCGCATCCTTTCTCCCTTCTACAGCTACGCGCGGTTCGCCGTATCTCGTGGTACCGCCATTGATAACCTCCAGGCGAGAATTACGCGCACCGGTGCAACTATATTGGCCGCAAAGATGAACAGCCCCCCACGCCGAAATCGGGAGATGTTCCCCGCGTTCGTGATTTATTGCCGGATATTTGATTTTCCGTGCTGTCGATGTTCAAACTCCCGACTGCTAACCAAAAGAATTATTGGCTTCTTCCGAAATAATTTGCAATTGCACTAATTGCATTTAAATAATAAACGATTGTATACATTAGAAAGTTGAATATCAAATCAATGTTTTCTATAATTCTAAAGATTGCAAGTTAACATATAAAATTGCATCTCAGCTTTGAAAATAATTTATCTTCAATTGTAATAAATGTTTGAATGTGTGTGCATAGTGAACATAGTGTGCGCTTCCGTATACTAACCGCGCAACAATTCTGTATCAGAAAATCTAGTTTCCCTCGAACAGTCGAAGGGGGATTGGAAACGACGTGATTTGAAAACTTTCGATACTTGACTTGCTGGTATTTAGACGAGAAAAGAGGGGAAGAATGTCTAACAGTCTAACGAGAGGGAGGAAAGGAGAAGTTCTCCCGGAGGAATTCCCTTCACCCTCGCGACCTCAAACCGAACGGTGCCAGGCGAATCCCTTAAAAAACGGATTTACAACCTGTTGCTACCGAGGCCACTTAAAGATTCCCCTCGATATTGAAAGAATATCCGAAAAGGAGGGCAGGTTTTCCTCTCTTTCGAATCCGGTTCGTTCCCTGATACCTTGTAAATATAAAGGTCCGGATATTGAGTGGAAGATTGTCGAAAATTCCGAGCGGGACCCGTGGTTACCAACGGTCTAGGAACCCTCTTCCTTTCAGATTCCTCCTGTCGAAACGGATTTATTCTGATTTCTTAGTGCGTTCAGTTCACACTTCGTTGACGTAATATTCCTTAGTGCGCATTAATTTTACATAATATTGATAAGCTTTCTAAAGTCAGCAATGACCTGTATAATATTATAATAAAATGTTTTCTACATAAAATTGCAAATATATTCTGAGGCACTTTCTTAGTCCGCATGTAGGG
>NW_017177343.1:543314-553102 GCF_001652005.2 Ceratina calcarata
ACATATAAAATTGCATCTCAGCTTTGAAAATAATTTATCTTCAATTGTAATAAATGTTTGAACATAGTGTGCGCTTCCGTATACTAACCGCGCAACAATTCTGTATCAGAAAATCTAGTTTCCCTCGAACAGTCGAAGGGGGATTGGAAACGACGTGATTTGAAAACTTTCGATACTTGACTTGCTGGTATTTAGACGAGAAAAGAGGGGAAGAATGTCTAACAGTCTAACGAGAGGGAGGAAAGGAGAAGTTCTCCCGGAGGAATTCCCTTCACCCTCGCGACCTCAAACCGAACGGTGCCAGGCGAATCCCTTAAAAAACGGATTTACAACCTGTTGCTACCGAGGCCACTTAAAGATTCCCCTCGATATTGAAAGAATATCCGAAAAGGAGGGCAGGTTTTCCTCTCTTTCGAATCCGGTTCGTTCCCTGATACCTTGTAAATATAAAGGTCCGGATATTGAGTGGAAGATTGTCGAAAATTCCGAGCGGGACCCGTGGTTACCAACGGTCTAGGAACCCTCTTCCTTTCAGATTCCTCCTGTCGAAACGGATTTATTCTGATTTCTTAGTGCGTTCAGTTCACACTTCGTTGACGTAATATTCCTTAGTGCGCATTAATTTTACATAATATTGATAAGCTTTCTAAAGTCAGCAATGACCTGTATAATATTATAATAAAATGTTTTCTACATAAAATTGCAAATATATTCTGAGGCACTTTCTTAGTCCGCATGTAGGGGAAGTCGTTCGTTGCTCGAAGATCGACACAATCGAGGAATAACCGTAGCGGACAATTGCAGGCAGATCGGAAACGTGCTGTTCGACAATTCCCCTGGACAATAACCATGAAATAACATTTAACTAGCCGTGGTGACTTGACCGACAAATTACGCGGAATAATCGAGAAAAAGAAACTAAACTGACGTTAGCGGAAGGGGCATCGAAGGATTCATTCGAAGAGAAAGAAGGGAAGAGCGAAACGCGAAGGGTTTTCTGAGACCGGATGCCCGGCAATCATTTATTTTATATTAATCACGGCCGGGGCAGGAAGAAAGCCGGCGACTATAGACGCAATCCCGAATGTAATGACGGGCCAGCGGATAAAGGAATCTGCGTTGTGTTCGTTCGGTTTTTCGAGCGTTGCCTACGAGAAAAGAGTCGGTGCATGTCATTAGCTATGATGGGGCACCCGGATGCTCCGGCAAGAAGGAAGCCGCTTTCATGAAAGACGTGTACGTGGATTGACAGATTCCTGTGTACGCCATTGTTGTTGTAGTCATGCCCGTTGCCCTCTAGGAATCGCTCCTCACGCACTGTTCCGTCGTTTCTGGGACGATTTAACTTGACCGTCGAGTTGTTGGTATTTTTATTACTACGTAACGTACTCTGTAATTATATCAATGAGTGAAACAGTAGGTATTATATTGTAAAACCTGTACTTGATGACTTGGCAAAACGAAATGCATTTTTAAATCGTGCCGTAATCCTAGCCCGAGCTCCTTGGTATTATTAAAATTTTATAAGATGCAACACAAAGATAGGTCGTATTAGAAGCTTTCATTACCTCGTTCTAAAATTACGTATGAATACGTATGTAACACTTTACTGATTTGCAAGACAATTTATTCTCATTCATCTTGTTAATTAGTCCGATGGAATCAGCAGGGTATTGTAATTAGGAGAAACATTTTCGATCGGATTCCAGCGATGGAAACTATGATGGCATCGATCTCGGGACCTCGTTAAGGTTCCCAACATTGTGAAAGTGAAGAAGGAGTGGTTTTCTCGGAGGTGTCTGCAAGATTTCAAGGGCGGAGTTTCTACCGCGATCGCAGCTTCTCCCCGCAAAACCGGTCGTTATCCGTCGGTTATTGATTGGCCCTCGTTAGAGCCAGTTATTTGTTTTGCAGAGTGTGAGAACCGGAACTACTAATCACTTGTCTTTAATCCTTACCCGTACAAGCATCATTTCGTTCGACCTTCTAATTTTCCTCCCGTCTGGTGCACCGCATCACTGCGTTTTACGTTCCCCTTTTGGCCATTCAAGCAACAGTTAAACTGAACTTAAATGCTTTTCGTTGAATGTTGTCTTTAATACTCAGTTCACACGATATACAAGATGTCATGCAAATCAATATTGATAATATTTCTTTCACGGTGACATGTGTTGGTTATTATACAATGTATTACACGATATTTTGATACAGATTATTTTTCTTAAGTCATGAATCTGCTTGAAGGCAACTCAGCTACCGTACCTTCGTACCGAAGAACAGAGTATAGAGGCGGACAACAAACATCGAATGGTAAAGACAGCTTGGTTACTTCATCGTTTCTTTGCCAAATCGAGACCTTTGCATACACTGCGAGCGCAAATGGCAACTACAATGTCCGAGCGGAAGTAATTTCCGAGATGAGCGGCCTCGGCTCGACTCGCAATAGTGGTTGAACAGTCAAAGTGGGCTCATTTCGGCATACATGCCAGATCCCGCGAAGGGACGCTCCGCAGGGAGGTCATATCCTGTCCACCCTGGTGTCCTGACTGGTCGCGCATTAAAGCCACGAGCAAAAGTAATTTTCTGAAGAAGCCACGCAAAGTACCGGGTACACCGGCGGAAAAGTGTGAGAAAACTGCCGCCGCCGCTCCTGCTTCTCGCTACGGAGGAGCCACTGGAAAATCTGCACGCGTATGCAAGATACATGGTCTTTATACGCGAATGGGAACGAGATGGTTACCTTTCTTTTCCATCTTAAAGAGTCTTTTACATTTTAAAATAGCTAAAAGGATCGCATTTCTACGTTTTACATTTCTTGTTAAGATGTAACAACGTCATCGCAGACTACTGTTTAACACATGTATCTACATTAAATAATAAGTAATGTTAATTTATGGTACTGTCCATTTTGCATAGAACATTGAATATGTAGACAATTATTTTATTTTGTCAAGGACTACAAGTACGTATGTATAACTACTCCCGAATGGTATTTATGTAAATAAAATTTATGTCCAGGAAAAGTATTCATGTATTACATAAGTTTATTCACTACAGTCTACCCGTACATTAGCACCTTCGCTTTAATAATTTAATAGGATCTTGATTATGGTTAATTATATATTACCTTACACGCTATTCTCGTCATTAATAAAGATGTACATTCTATATACCATTCCATGCATGCTTAATTCTTAAACACGTGTGTCTCAGCATGAATTAAAATCTCGCCTTTAGAATGCCGAGATAATTTTCTATTTTTAATGTTGATAAAAATGTTGTTTACCTACATTTTTTTCATCTCTTACCAAATTCTGCTGGTATTGTAATCTTAAAGGAACAATTATTACTTTAGACAATTATTAGTATAGACAGGTTTATTCATATTGTGTATATAATTCAAAAGATAATTTAAACCGTGTAAAAGAATATCGAACGAGATCCGAAATGTTATTATATCATTTTTCATTTCAAAATCATTATATTCAATGTATGCAGTGCTTCAGAAACAATGAGAACTATAGAGAAAATTTACATCTGTGTAGAAAGTTACAGTTGTAGCAACAGAATTAATTTCCAACAAACAAATTCTGCAATTTTCTTAGAACATAATGAAGAATATTAATTTCTGCAAAAATTACTTCTTGAATGCTTCTTTGAGCGTGATTGGTATCACGTTTGTACAAGTGAACGATTAACGAGGTCAGATGTTGTTAGTTCCACGGTGATAGAGAAACTATGAGGGAAAGGAAGAACTAACAATTGCTTAGGCCTGACGATACAGGATTATTGTTTCTAAACTGGCGTATCTTTTCTCTGTTCGTTTAATTTTTATTCGTTTTTAACTTGAGATAACATGAATAAAATATGATACTAATACTTAGGACACAAATATATTTCTTGTTAACCCATTCGATAGTGCTTAATTAGTGTTACAAATACATATAATTATGAATATTTAGTTCAATACTTTTCTTTTAAATTGGTAACGTATAAAAGTAATCTGTGAGACGAGACAGAAATCACGTGTTAATTACTTGTTCCCGTAACGAATAGAACGAGGTCTTTCTCCTCGGCTGGCAAGTGTGAAGCTCGTAAAGGGAGACCTTTGAGAACTCGCGTTGAATCTATACCAACTGTGCGTGAATCGTTTGCTTCCTTGCAAAACCTATAAAAAACGGTAGCGACGGAGCCCGAAGGATCGTTACGTCTTCTCGTTAATAAACGAGTGCGTACCTTTTGAATTTTGCGCTAATTAGTTCCTAACGTTGAATAAGGGACCCGGTACGCATTGCCTTTTGTGAAATCCGTTTTACTTTTTGCGGATACGCTCGTTTCCACCGGTATGATCAACTGTGAAAGCTTCGGACTCTGATCTTTTTTTATGAATTTTTTCTCACATATTACACAGTTTCACGATTTGGTTCTATAAGACGTGAATGTATCATAAATTTATAATGAAGAATTGTTTCACGAAGTTATAAAATATATTTAGCTCTAAATGCAGACAATCGTTGAAATGTTATTCATCTAAAAATAGATGGATGCAGTTGTAAAATTGCGATACCAATTATGAAACTTGGAACCTATTATCGGAATTACTCGGAACAATTTGTCCCGGATCTCTCTTTTCGAAACGGTAGGCGTGCACGGCAGGCAAATCTAAGAGACCCGGTGGACATGATTCGGCAAGAAAATTTCTCTTCGTCCGTGGTTTACATCGAGAGGGACGATGACTAGTCGCTTTCTGATGCACGTGACTGCGGGACAATGAATCTTTTCTCGCCTCAACGACGTACCAATCACTGGCCTGTCACAATACGATCGACCGTGATCATTCATGAATGAGCCAAGAGTGACGACGCGCGGCTACTGTGCGGTTGAGAAGGGATCTCTACTCTCTCTCTCTCTCTCCCTCAATTCAACAGCTTAAAACGTAGTCACGATCTCGCGCGTGATCGTGATTTCGTGTTCTGAATTTGTTGCGTAGATCACCGTAATTCTTCTCCGGGCGACGAGAACGAGAATAATCCAACGATTCGATAATTTATTAATCCCGGATGATTAAGTACATTTCGTGACGTCTGCGAAATTACTCGTCCACGTATTAAGCCGTATAAAACGATTACACGGTTCAACACAAATGTCAGTGGTACTTGCAATTTTGTACGTTTCTAAGGTACTTTTAAGAACTGCAGAACGTAACTAGTATTAATGTAAAGCAGTGCTAGTTGAAGTAAAGTGTGACATAGAATGCAGTATGTATTTATTAATATGGGAAAGAGATTTGCAGTGCACGTATCCGAACCGAGTGGAGCGAGTCGATGTGAGAGATGGCTATCTGCCAAAGAAGGCAGGAAAGGCGACGCGAATTTAAAATGCATACACCCGGGGCCATAATTCGATTAACCTAAGCGAAAATGCACTCGTTTGTAGCGTGCATATATAACAAATGAAATCTCCTGCATAGTAATTCCATTCGGAATACGAAAGTGGAGGATGCGCCGCGGGGTCGGAGCTACGTACGACGTCGGATACGGAGGGTTGGGGGCAGGGTGTGGTGGAGGGTGGCCTGTGCTAGAGAGTGGGTGGAGGTGCCAGCGGTAGAGAGGGCGGATTAAAAATGTAATCCAATAATAACGCGTCTCTGGTGCCTGTGGAAGTACGTACGTAGTATGTAGGTACATATATGTACGGAGATAGTGGCGTAGAAATAAGGGATGCGCAAGTCGTACGGGCTCTCCTGAAAGATAATTAGGCTACGTGTCATTTTTATTTCCTTCCGTACTCAACGGAAGATATACGTCCACGTTCGTCGATCATTTTATTTCTATTCAACTTCTATCTTGCCTAAATGTATTTTATCTACTTACAATCAATTCACGTATGGTAGAATTTCCTTTAGGTTGTTAAAAAAATAAGCGTACACTGTTATATAAACGAAATATCATTTTATAATTGTCAAACGTACTTAACGTGCGAAGTCTGGATTCAAGTAGCCCAGAAATGATCGCACCGCGTATATACGGTACTGCGCGAGCATTTCCTCGTGCCGAGATGTGTCGAGTACGTGCCAGCACCTACGTATATCTGTAATACCGGTAGGTATGTGGGTACACCCCCAGATGAATCTTGAGGCAGTGAAAATATCACGATGTCCGCTGCCACCGGAGCGTTGTCGGCCAAGGGGATGAGCTGAAATGGGTAGATGGAGTCCATTAGCAGACCGGTGAGGATGTGTGCGATTATACACCCCTCCCCTCCTCCCTCCCCCCCGACAGTCCACTCAATAATGCATCATCCTTCTCTATTCGAGGACCTCAAACCCCCGTCCATGTATGACCACTCGGGGAGACCGTTCCTTCCCGGGTACCACCTCCGCCCTACCACCCCCGCGGACCCGTTATTCCTTTTCCACTGGTTACCTCCCTTCTACCGTGGATTCACCTTCTGTGAACATTACCGCGGGCTGCTTATTACTGCCGCAGCTTTGATTTGCGACGGGTGGCCAGGGGGTTGGTTAGCTACCACCGGACTCGGACCCGGGCTGTTTACTGCGTTTCAAAGAAAAACCGCGCTGGCTACGTACATTCCGGATTCGAGTTTCGGTAATGGGCATCGTTATTTTAATGCCACACATCTATCTCTTTCGGATTTTGCGAAGGGCAGAGCTCGTCTTTCGTTTCAGTTATATTTTTTAGTAGATATGAATATTTAATGCAGTCGGAATTATTCTGTAATATTGGTACACAGTAAACCAGCTTTAGAGGTAATTTATTTTAATTCAATATGTATTGGAATACATTTCTTTTTAAATTGTAAATATAAATTATATTATGTCTGGTTCAGTGAAAAGGAGTCGAAGCAGATGACGTATCAATAGGTTTCGACACGAACGCAAGCATCGATGATTTATGAGCTATCGACCTTACGACCTTTTATTATTCTCGCAAAAAGAAGAAAACACCGCGCTAAGCAGGTTTAACGCTGCAGCATAATCCACCTTCACAATAATTGATTCTGACTACCGACTCGCTCAATTCACGGAGCTGTGAGTCTCTCGCGAAACACTCACGAATGCGAGACGATACTGAAATAATACTTGATACAGGTGGTATCTGGAAGAGCTCAACTGAAGTGCTCCATCTCTTCCTGTTGGTCCGCGCAGATTAACGGCTAATCCGTACGGGAACGAGGAATTGTTGAGAGAAAAGCGGAAATGCTAATCTCCCGATGGGTATCCCCGGGATACCTACGTACCACGGAGCCTTCCATTTCCACGTGTGCCGTTGGCCCCGTCGCGTCGCGCCGCGTCGCCTCTCGTTGGTGTCTTGGATATATCGACGGACTTCGAGCACGTGTGAGCGTGCTCTTGCGCCTGTTTAAGTACGCTTGCGACGATTGCGTGCAAGGGGCGGGGACGTAGAGACCCCAACGACGCTTCAACGCGTCGTGCAAATCCTCTCAGATCATTCTCCTATCTACCGAACGAGGACGCGACGTTTCTGCGCGAAACGTTTATTTTGCTGCGATGGACTTGCGATTGAATTATTTTATATATTCCGTGATTTAACTGGAATGTAGCTCCGGCCATATTAAACGGAAAATCACCGCTCAAAGAGAATTTGAAATACCTATATAAATTCTCCTTATCAAAGCTCGATCAACCACTGCGTATGAGATTACTGATAATTTGAATAAAGCACCAAAAAGAAAGTTCATATATGTACCTATTTAAGATAACAGTTTATAATCATACATCCAGTCGTGACATTGCAATTATTAATAAAAAGAGGAATGTCGTAAAACATCCCTTCATATCTTATCACTGAAACCATGCAATCACCTGCACGAAAATTTGATACAAATATTGAAGTATCGTGCAGCTCAGCTGTCGATCGCCCAGGCATGTCGCGGCTCGATGCTACGTGGTACGTATAGCTTTCAGGAAAACACATTTCCTTTGTTAGCCGAAGTGCCAGGCTCTTTGTCTTTCATCTTTCGCTGTTAGCCGCGCTTCCCCACATCCAATCAATCCCGTCTCTCTCAAGCAGACTCTGGTGACAGACATGGGACGACGAACACCTCGTGACTTATAATCGCATTTTCCCGGCTTCGCTCCAGCGCAACACGCGCGCTTGCCGTGCGTCTCATGAAGAACGAAATCAACCCCTCCGTTAATGGGCAACGGGGAAAGCTTTCAGCTAACCGAGTCTCCTTTGCTCATCGCTTCTGATCTATTCTTCGGCTAATCTGTTGATTATACGAGGCCGTCTGGCAATACGTTATCGGTGGCTCTCGCAATCACCAAGCGGTATCTCTTTCTCTCTTTGCGCGGGAACCGGCTAAATACGTATCCTCTGAGGGAGGAGTGTTCTTTCCGAAACACGTTCGCCTCCGGAAGAGATCACTTCGTACGAAGTTAATGGCGCATAAGAGCGAATTGCTTCCGTTATTAGAGACGATGCCTGGTCGAGTGTTGCTATTTAAATGTACGCGCGAAGTTGGATCTTCAAGTTTTCTCACTGAATTTTCATAAATTAAGGGCCGAAGATGTGAGAAAATCCTGTCGTAAAATACGTCTTTTAAAAGTAATTTGGCTCTTTTTATTCGTTGCACTGTAAGTATCAGCCGATGTAAAAATTTACAATTCTCTCTACTTATGGCAACACAAGATTGCAATTAGACCTTTTCAGACTAAACACGGTCGATGAAAACAATAGTTTCCCCAACTTTTAATTCCGTCGTAGTGCGTTACCTAAGATCGACATTTTCCAATTATGCGCGAGCTGAATTGTCGCAATACCGTGAATACTTGCAAAATTCTCGCCGATACCCTGGAATGCCGTGGCATTACGTTTCGAAAGATGTTATTCCGCGGGGAACCGTGAGAAGACTATTCAAGTCTGATCCATCGGGAACGATTGTTAGGATTTTTCTGTTTCATCCGGAATACCGTTTCAGGAAGAGTTGACCCGCTTAGCCTGGCACGCTCTTTTCCTCTCCTACCGGTCGACCGATAGCTTTTCCAACCGGCGAAACCCGCCTGAAAAGAATAAGACCGGATCGTTGCTCTTTATTCCCGGTCGACGACAAACGACGGATTGCCTCAGAATCTTGGCGCTGAGCCGTTACCGGAGTTCGCGGGCGCAATTAGCCGGCAGATAGCATCGTAAGACTTAACCTACTATCACTTTGGTTTATTGCGAGTTATATTTCAGCACGTGGGAAACGCCTGCGGTTTTCAATGGGGACCCTGTGCGAAGAAGGTTGCCCAATGATCGCCCGATAGCGATTTCAGATCGACGGAAACCTAGTTTTCCATAAAATGCAACCGTTCCGTCTAATAACTCGCTCGAATGGCGTTGATGACACGAAAGGGAAAACGCGACGCGGGAAACACGGAATTGTACACATCGGGGCAAGAAACGTTTCAGCGTTGCGGAGCCGTGAAGTGCGTATGTACTAGGAGTTTCACATGAGCGCCCGTAACAATCGCGTTTCACGAGCAAAGATCACGGAAGAAAGGAGAAAGGGAGTACGCGGTGATTAAGATTCGAAGTTAATTACAATCTAACTTCGTTAATGTAGGCAGCTGGTTTAATGATAATCATTCAAATTGACCACTACACGGTTTCTATAGCAAGGAAATAAGAAAAGAATTGGAAATTATTTTTCTGCAAATATCTATGTTAAAAACTATTGTTTCCATAAAAACTTTTTGTCTTCATCACATATACATGTTCCATAAGAAAATAGTAATAGTGAATAATAGAAAAAAATATGAA
>NW_017177343.1:553537-561021 GCF_001652005.2 Ceratina calcarata
CACATACTTAGTGACTCCAAAAGAGAATTTGGCTGGAAAGTTCTGACGCATTGTATAGCCCTGACCTTGCACTGTTAAATTATCATTTGTATCGATTTCTACAGAAATTCTTAATAACGTAAAACTGAATTCGGAAGAGGCAAAAATTGCTGCAGCTTTTCAGCCAGAAATCTTACAAGTTCTACGAGGATGAAATTATAGCTTTACGAGAAAAATGGTAAAAGATCATCGATCAAGACGAAGAATAAAGTTCATTCAAAATATAAGAAAAGTTTGACTACCAAAGGCTCGATACTTTTTCTCCAAGCCAATGCACAGCATTTTTACGAATCGTGTTAAGTATTATTAAGTTGTTTTATGTTGATCTTAATTAATCGAGAACTTTTTTAAAGCTTCCTTCCGCGATCGTCGATTTTATTAATCTAGAATCCAGCAATTAAGCAGCCATGCGTCTCCATTGCGCTTCTTATGATAATTAAAGAATGGATAAAATGTTGAAATCTAACCATCAATGTGCGTGCATTAGGGATCCATATTCATGAGCTGCAAGAAGTTGTGCAACTAACGACTCGTTAGCTCTTTCAAGTGATAATTTATTTATTTTTCTAGAGCGGCGCCTGGCCGAGCGGATCTAAACGCGGCCGGCCTCGGCGAAGCTCCGTTCGCTGCTGATTCCTGCCTGCTAATTACGGAAAAATTATGGATCGGTGGAAAGTCATTAGCGTTTCCCGCGTGTTCAGTTTCCTTATCTCTTTCGTCTTACGAGGCTTTCAGATATGAACTCCGTCGATAGGGCAATACAGACTTTATCCAGATTTGAATACAATTTAAAATAATATCAAGTATTCATTCCCAAATGTATTCTGTTAAAGATTCTCGAACTCGTCGTGACTACGCAGTAAAATTAGAGTGTATGAAATCCAAATTTTTAAGTAAAATAAATCTACACTTTTAACAAAGGGTACGATTCTTTGAAAAGAATTTCCTAGAGCGGAGTGAAAATGCAAAGTTGTATGAAGGTGGCATTTAAACAAATCAGAGCAGTGTCATGAGAACAACCGCGGGATTTCGTTAAGAGAAATGTGTATGTATATCAGATGCCAGACAAAGAACCAGATCCAAAAGGCCGCGTTGCAGCCGTTAAATGCGAAAGTCTTAAACGCGACGCGTTATTCCCCACTTCCTTTCCTTTTTCTCGCGTAAAGAGGCAAAATCTGAGTCGGCGTTTCGCCTCACGTATCTGGCTGTTTGTCACAAAAGGGTCCCAAGCCGGAGGCGCGCGCGCGCGCGTTCAGGGCCGTGAAAAAGGGTAACGAAAAAAGAAAGGAGACGCAGCAAGGAGGTTGACGCTTGTGTACGGACAAACGAACGAACGGACTGTGTCGACTTTTATGATGGATGTAATTAAAACTTTTAGAACGACGTACTAAAATACGAAATAAAAAGATACTCGCGCCCGCTTTGCCGCTCATTTTTGCGTCAAGGCATCCGCGATAAGTGACACACGCATACGTACGGACAGTTTTTCGCGACGCGAACCGCGCTGTTTGTTCGCCTATGCCTCGAAGCTGCAAGGCGTTCAACGTGCAAGAGACACTATAATTATGGCGATAATGACCGTGAACGGGAGACAGAGTCGTGCACGGTCTGTCCCCAGTTCTCGCTTCAAAGGTATGGCCACGGGCTACGATACTCGGTGACAATTTGCAACGTTTTATGAAGAACCGACTTTGGGAAAAGTTCGCTGATATGAAAGGATAATGATTGTAATAATACACGATCACATGTTCTATGCTCCGTACTAGAGAAGAAAATCAAGATCCACTTCTCTTATGTTTACGGTAAAAGTATTGTAGATTCACGGATATTGCAGTTTCACCGAAATAAAGTCAGATTGGTGAATTCATAAAATTTGCAAACTGGTCGCCGGATAAACGGCGTGCACCTGACGACAGATTTTCGAATAAATTCAAGGGCCCCGGTTATTAAAACCAACAACAGCGACAGTGTCGACTGCGTTTGCGGTTATCGATGTCGCTCGTGTTGGTTATCTCGAGAAAGTTAAATACATGCACCGGAGGTGCGTTGGCTTCTTTAACGTTTACGTAGGTAATCCTATCTTGCGTACAGGCCCGGCGATAAATCATCGAAGATGTAATTTGCCTGTGATAAATCGTCGGGGAAAAAGTCGTTAAGGTTATGCACGGGAGTAAAGTTGCCATCGTTAATATTAAAGTGGAATAGATAATATCGATGATAAATCATTAATTCGCTCACCTCATCTCGTCGCGTTTCGTCTTGTCTCGCACGCGGAGGAAGACAAAGGTCGACGAAACGAAAAAAAAAGGAAAGAAAAAAGGGAAAAAATGGTGTTAAGCCAGTTAATTAATTCGGTTTGCGTTCAACGTAGTTTCTAATTCTCACGCTTAATCGCGCGTCTACGTATGTAAATAGAAACACAAAAATACTGGAGTTTCTCTTGTCGCAATAGAACAAATTATCTTTCTTGATCGCGTTTGTCAATGCTTCGCCATTAAAAATTAATCTAAGTTGATCTTAAATTTGTATGTACAGAAACTCGCGTCAATTCACTTAAACTACTCGGAATAAGAAGAAATGAATACTAACTCGTTCAACAATAATTTATAACAGAATATGTGGCCCAAGCAGTGTGTAATGAAAGTATGTGTAAACTACATTGGTATTATCGAAATCCATATGGATTTATAATTTATTTCATGCCGTGAGCGTAACAGTATGCATCTACAATAATCTGCATCATGAAATGTCCCGAATGCAAAAGACAAATGTATGCGACATATCATTTCGGTAGTTTAACATACGCAGAATACATACGGACTGTCGAATAGATCAGATTTCGATATGCTGCGCGTATCTGGGTAATATATTTCGTCCCTGCTGAACAGCTGCTCATCGCTACACCTGAGGTTTGCCGAAACGCATGCTGACTTTTGCATGTATAATAATTACATCGTAATGAAGGTGAGAGGGACAGCGTATTTCAATTATTCACCTTACTGTCTTCATTTAATTCCTAACGATATGCAGATTTCATATTTATTTCCCTTTTAGAAGGACAGAGTGTAATTAATTTATTATTTGCGTGTCTTGCGAAACATGGGACATTAACGATTTGTAGTTATCAAAAGTAACATATTTAATGACCGTAGTCGTAAAAATAATTTGACAAATATAATGATAAGGATTTTTAATTTGAAGTGTTTTATTATCTGATTACGAAATTGTTCATATTTTCGCATACTGTAATGACAGATATTCAGAGTAATGAAACATGTGTCTGTACAACGTTGAAATAGGCTTGGATCAGTTTTATACAGTTGGTTTAAATCCGGGCATCGCGCCGCAGGTGCTGGCGTTCGCGGGTTTGCCAATTAATTCGGGTGACTTTGGGGAGGGGGCGCACAGTTACATCAGTCACGTCCGGGATCCACGAAGATAGTAGTCCCGCGTGAAGAGCCGCGAGTTGATTAGGCTAAGGAATAATTAGCATACAATAAGAGAAGGCATCGGCTAGATCGGGCTCGGGTAAACGAGTCAGAAAGTCGAGCCCACGGGCAGGCAGCACCCATCACTCCTCCCACCTGATATCAATCGCTCGGCATCAGCGGCACCCCTGCCTGCCTCTCCCCTGCCAGAATTCCCTTTCTTCCTCCGTGGGCTTCTCCGTTCCATGACAACGGGCCCGGCCTGGCCGCTTGACTTAATCAGTAATCGCTAATTGCTCGCCTGACGCGGTTTGGCTTAACGGACGAGGAAACGTATGCAAATCGCTCGGAATTATCTCCACCGAACAATTAGACGAGTATTCTTACTCGCGCGTATAATGCTACTTCCGGCTGCGCGAGCACTGATCCTCTTTGTGCCGAGTGCAGAGCGCGGACTATTATCGAACCAACCAGCCAGTTCTGTAAGTCCAAAGGGAACAAGGAGCCGCTCTTTTCCTTTATCGATCAATATCTGCGTTTTCCGTACATTGTTACGTTACGTGTACACACCTTTCGGTGTCTCAGTTTTCGTTTCGTAACGATTGCTCAAACATTACAGCAATAGAGGCAACACTGCTGAATAATGTTGCGTTCATAAAGAATCGAGACTTCTGTTCTCTCAGATCAGTTCATAATATTAATCCCTGAGGAAATAGTTTAAAGAAAAAAGTTCGAGCAATGTTTCGATTTCGCTTTCCCATATAAAATTTTGGCGATACAAAGTAAATTTGATTTTCTCCTAAAAATCTCATTAAGAGAAATACGCGATAATTATGAATCTCGTAGTGACGGCGAAGTATTAAATATATTTCCAGCATTTTGTAAATATGAAAGATATTATAGGGAAGAATTTAATGGTTTCATTGTATTTAAACCGTGGTGGCACGATATTGCGAAGCTCGCTGGAAATTTGATAGAGCGGAACGAGAGCGAGCCAGTCGTGTACACAATGATACAAATCAATAGCGCATGCAGATGACGTTGAATTTAATTAACGAATTTAGTCGGATTTAATTAACAAATTAGATTTAACGTCCATGGTGAGGTATTCTATCGTTACATTCCCAGTATAATGAAATGACAAATGACAAGCACGTAATACAGGGCAACGATCGATAAAACTCGAATTATATACCAGAGGTACAGTTCGTAAACAGACACAAATATAAGTATATAATATTTATTTCGTCAGACATGTTTCTACTGTACAGCAGTGAAGTTATTATTCTATCTTCCACCTTATCATTTTACAGTTAAGCAATTCTTGGGGGATAATTATTTTCATCGTCGACAGGGCGGAAATGAAAAACGCGGGTGACAAATATCATGGTCTGTTGGACGCGTCGCTTTTAATGGCGCAGCTTTAAATTAATCGTCATTATTGCTCCTTATTAGCATGATCGATCGTCCTATCGGAAACACCAAGAGAGTTTAAAGGGGATCTAGGGTAGCGACCATTATAAATGTTATCAGTACCGCTATTTTACAACCAGTGGTTCTCCGCGTTACAAAATTCTGATATTTAATACTCGAGTATACTAAATATTTTTTATATGATAATTATATGTAAATACGTGTTCTGAATCGACTGCTATTATATCTGTATTATATCTGTCATTTAAAATAACTCATACATGTCAATAGGATACACGTCACTATAAAATTATGAACTGTGTAATACATTTAGTTAATATATTGGATAAATATTTAAAATCAAAGAATTTCTTTTAATTGTAATTGAATTTACCTAAATTTGTCGGAAAAGACAAGTCCGTCAATTCTCAAGGTTTATTATTCGTTCCTTTGAGCGAGATATGATATCGCTGGATACTCATCACTCGCTTGTCAGTTGATCACCACTGACATCCGATGGCAAGCACGACAGCGGCGTGAGGGCATGAATATTCATCCCCCTTTCGTAAGGAAGGCGTTCGCGGCGACGGGGACGCGGATTTGTCTGCAGGATGGGCAGGAAAGGGTGGAGAGACCGAGGAGAGGGATAGGAGCGGGTTGGAAGACGGAACGTGAGAGAGCAGGAGATTGATAACGAATACGGTCGGTCGGTGGTCCTTCGCTTTTTCGCAATGTTTGCCCCCTCGAACGGCCGGTCGCGGCGATAAGCGAAGGGACGCGTCGCGTCGCAGCGCTAACTGCGTCGACCGCGACGCCCCGCGTTTTTAATTAATGTCGATAAAGTTCATCGCTGTGAGTATAGGAGACACGGGCGTGGAATTATTCAAAAGCCGTCCGGCCGTACGCATACTAATTATAAAGTTACACCGGCCTGACGTTTCTGTTTGCGGATCAACGGGATCGCGGCCGGCTAAGACCAGGCTTTTTTCGCGTTTTCAAGAACGGGAGGATATGAATGACAGATATCGACGTCGTGACGCGTCCAAAGCTTCCCAAATGGATCAACGATAAATTTTCACCAGCCAATTGAATCTGTTCTTACTTGAAACGTAACAAAAATTTTGGAAATCTTCATGGGATTCTATTCTTTTTTATTTCTTTCATAAAACATTTACATGCTTCATGACAGAAATAATTACGTATTAGGACAGGGATTATATCTGTTACACGTGCGTTTTTTGCGAATGGGAAACGAGGGAAGTGTGTGATTCAATGGTGCAAGAACAAAGATGGATTCGAGGACAGAAAACGAATACGTACAATGAGTTTTCCTAAAGTTGTTGGTTACATATGGTATCTTAAATGTCTACCAACTGGCACGCCTTGTACTATTAGCTACGTATACTAATGGTAATTGCTTTTATAATCCATGATATCAATTGGATGTATACGTGTGCGTATACCTACGTATACGTATATGTATGTAGATGATGCCTACATTTATTGAGTAATTACATATCTTCTAAAGATCTGACGGTCTGATACACAAAAGGAACGTTACACGCGGATTGCGCGAATCTGCACACTTTCGATGAAAACATTATGCATTACGGTCGGTGCTTGGAGGGATGATGACGGGTTAAAACGAAGCAACGCCTGCTTATTAACATCATCCAGTAATAACAAACTTAATACTGTCCGTGCTTCTAATCAAAGTAATTGAGTATGTGTACATACATATACTACCATACAATATTCGCTGCACTTATTTAAAAGTGTGTTAATTGGAGAAATTATCAGATGATTTTCACCCTTACAAACATAGTTGTTGCAATGTGACACAATTGTTACTTTTATAATAATGAAGCTTATTTATCTGAACTTCTTACAATGTCTTATAAACGAAGCAAGGAATTACTGCATTTTTTATATGCATTGACAAAATAAATTGAAATACAAATATTTATTTTATAACTATTAATTAGTATTTTTTATATGCATTGAAGAAATGAATTGAGATACAAGTAGTTATAAAATAACTTACATCCTGGTTTAATGGCATATCTGGAAGTCAACATACTATACTAGATTGCGAAGGAGTATGTATAAGTAATTTAGAGTAAAATTAATCTTCTACGCATCTTAATTGTTACCCTTACCTGGTCGACGACTGGTTAAGCATACCGAGAAGGTCATTACGCCTGACGCAGTCTTTACGATAACCGAACATGCGACTGAACTCGTCGCTCCTTCCACGTAAAAGTATTCGCGTGTATTGCTTGGAAAAATCTAAACAGTGGTTTCAAGTGGGTACCACGCTTCTTCATTTCATGCTTGTGATTTTAATGATCGTTGATCGTTACCATTTATTTGTAATGTACTTCGAAGCGTAAATTTAGAACAGCGGATTGCAAATTACAATTCAATAAACCACGCATTTGCACGCGTACGACACGTATATAACACAGATGGAACATTTTCTATAATTAGTTGTTTGAAACATGATGTTCAATATATTGTAGAATTTCACGCACAATTCCCAGTCAAGCCTGGATTGTCGCTGCTTGAACTTCTTATTTATTTTCTATTGCTCTTATTACCATT
>NW_017177343.1:563029-618886 GCF_001652005.2 Ceratina calcarata
TATAAATATCATTCTATCTTTTCAATTATCAAAGAACCAGACGTGAGTCAACCTCAATGTACATAAAAATATTTGAGCTATTAACACCCGCAAGAATTTACCGTCAATTGTATCATGAATCAAGAAAACTTATAACTATAAACGATCGCAATATCCGGCAATGATTGCAATGAAAACAAAACTTTTTAATACGAAGACGTTCAACTGACTAAGTAGTTCGCAAACGTATAAATTCTAGAAATTCTGCGCTCGCAGCAGACCGTGACCAGCCATAAGCGATAAGGTGCATTTTCTTAAATACGCGCGATTAGCGAGCACGTCGCTGCTTACAGAGTGGCGCGAAGAGATCGGAGGGGGGAACTCGCGTACTTAGATTAGGTATGGATGGGTGAAGGGACGAGGGAGAAGGTTGGCCGCGATTTCGATCCGATTCGTTAATTTGTATGTTGCAGACGAAGCGTTACGGCTTGACTTCCTTTTTCGTCCGCGACCGGGGGAGACTTGCTCGCTTTTTATGTATACATAGAGGCAAGGATCGCGCAGTGGCATTAAAATACAATAGCTGACACAGTGTGAGCGCGCACCGCTCGTAAATAACCTTAATCGGGATCGCTAATTACAGATTGCGCTCGCGCTCACGTGTGCACCCGTCCGCAGTTCTGTTCCCATTCTTAACACACAGGACAGACGGACTCGTGCGTAGACCTCTTTATACATTAGAAAATACATCAAGTTCTGTCTATCAGCCGTGAATTTGATTCATTTCAGTATTCCTGCTTCCTAAAAATATTGAAAAGATTGCAGCATAGAGCTTAAGGTAGCTCGATAGCATTTGCAAAACATACACGATTTTAATACAAGTTGAACTAAACAATAGTTAAAGTTAGGAACTTTTATTTTCCTTAAAGAAAGTACAGAGTTTACTTCGTTTATACTTTTTTAATAATATAACATTAAAATATATGAATGTAAAAATGATAATATACATTTAATAACGAAATTTTCACTTCATATTCTTATTTTAAAATAAACCCATTATAGGGTCCTTGCTTGATACGTTACCCAACTATCGAGCTACCTTAAATTCCAAAGTGATAAGAATATTTAATCATGTTAACTTCAAGTAAGAGCGTATAAATTCGTTATATCTCTCAAACATTACTTATTTAAGCTGCATTTATATTACACTCTGAATGATTTAAACTAATTACTGGTATATCAAAAAAGAAGAAACGTAAGATATAATTAAGTTAAATATGTCCTAAATTGCACAATGAACGAATATAAAACTGACGTAAGTTTGTACGAAATTGCGGCGGATCACTCGCCACGTCCATCCGGCGATACTCAGCATAGATAGGAAATTAATTACAATAAATTTAACGGTATCAGGAGCGCGAAAGAAACGTTCTGTCCACGCACATGCGTATAGGTAGATGTCTACTTACATACTCACATACGTACATGCATCGTTTGTTTCGGATCGTTTCGAAAGGCCAGCCACGAAATTACTTAATCGGTAATTAAATGCGCGCATAGAGGCAATACCTGCTATTCTAATTGATTCTGTTGTTCAGACACGGTAAATTAATTTGTAATAAGTAGAGCAATTCGAGTGCTAGACAAGAACATATCCGAACATTTGGCAGACGCTGAAACATCATGTTTATCTTTTCTCTGTTTCACTAATTAATGCAAAAATAGTTGTCTCTGTCTCTTCGTAATTGTTTTCCCTTTGATACTCTTCAGTATTATTTAATAGGTTACGCATTTCTTTTTCATTACAGGCAACAGGAGAGAAGCGGAGGAGCAGAAAATATCGAGAAATCAGAGAACACGACGCAGCCTGGTAAAACGAATTAAAGCGATCCTACACAGAACGCTTCCGGGTATAGTAATAGATCTAACGCCCATTAGCTCGACGAGAGATTTTCATGATATGAGTCGGCTATTTCACTCGATGAATAATTCAATACAATTTCGTTTACGACGCTCAGATTATTGTAAGCTTCTTGTTACTGGAACGGAAAATAAAGCAAATGTTCCCGTGTACAATGTAAAACTGATTCTCCGCGCGATGATGCTTCATTCCTGTTCATCAATTTCATTAATAACGTACATACTAGTGTATTAAAAACATTCAGCTCCAACGTCAGTTTTGCACACCTAATTATTCCCATGACTCATCTCAGTGAACGCAGTTGATTTTAATGAAATAGGATCATTTCATTTAAATCATTGTATCTTTGATTTTCTGATCTAAATACAATATGTTTCAATCAACACAAGATAGAATAAACAATATTGGTTAGAAAATTTGATTTCCCTTGACGCGTGACGAGTGAACAGTCAACCAATTATCATTTACGAGAGGGTGAAATAGAGGGAGAAAAAAGGTCGCGGCGGTAGAACGGAAAAGGCAGGGAATGAGGATCCTCAGACGATTCGAGAGAAGGCGACGCAATATTCCAAGACAAATCAAAGTAGGCATCCACCGAATGCTCCCGGGTGCAAAATGCAGATAGAACAGAATAGACGGAACGCGGTATTTGCTCGCGGGTTAATGAGAACGGTCTCAAGCTCCGTTATAGAGGCGGCGCGGCGCGTCGGGGGAGAGGCGGAGGCAGTAGCAGCGACAACAGCCTAGCCAGCACAGGAAATCGTAGCAGCGAACTGAGCTGTCGCACCGATCCAGAGCATGCCAGTTCTTCTCTCTTTTTGTATCTCTCGTTTTTCTCGCTCTGCCCTCCTGCTTCCTTCCGTTTCCTCTTTCTTCCTGTCGCCATCATTCGGCTTGAATAATTGCGACGGACTGAGAGTAGACATTAATTTGCGGACGGTAATTTGTTTATTTTCCTCCCGTCGTTCCTTCGAACGTGCTCGTTTCCCCGCGTTTTCCGATGTCACTGAATAGACAAATCGTTACACAGTTTCACTCGCACCTCGCCGGTACGTACATATCACGCTACAATCGTTACATGCGTGTAATTACAATTTATGTGAAACTTATGAAAATTAAATTTTTTTAAATGTATTTTAACGTATTGTTGTCTCGGAAACTTTGACGTTGAGCAACTTGTTAGAAAGCTAAAATGTCACTGAAACACAAGATTCGGAAGACATCCTCAACGATAAAGGATTAATTAGCAGTTGGATTAACGCAGTTTACCGCCCTGAATCAAAGCATTCGTGAGGTGTCGGTGATAAACCTCTTGCGGACAGGGTGGTGCGGACTAGCCGAACCGAGGCGAGGGTGGCTTTCCTCGACGAAAGAGAAAAGTGACAGAGCCGATTGAGCGTGAGACCAGCGAAATTCCACGTCAATTTGTCTATCGGTTAAGGGAGCGACTCGCGGAGAGAATCCAGGCATTCCGTGGCATACCGACCGTTTGATAGCGAACACCCTCTCTCTTCGTCGACCCTTCCGAAGTCGAAGCGTCTCGTCTGTCCATCCATTGACTAGAATTCCGTAGTCGGTAGTTGGTGCCCTTAATCCTGTTCAGCGCACTTCCTCAAGGATGGCCAAAATCTCGGATTACCTTTACTGGATATCTGACTCCTTGATTCCTATAATAGACGGTCCGTTTTGATTTGCATCCTGCTTGTAGCCGATGGTTTTAGCAGTTCCCCGGATAGATTGCCGTTGGTACATTGATCGTGAGCAAAATTATTTCGCTATTAAATCAACTGTGTTACTCAAATTGGCCATAATATGATGAAAAGTAGTGTCAAAAATAATTATGTTTAATAGTGACGTGACGTAATTAATTTGTTGTATAAAACGCGAGTAAGTTTTTGTTAACAAACCGAGAATCCGAGAGAAAAAAAGGAGTATCGCGACTTGCAACGATTGCTCTTAAATCCCAGATCCGAAGGAGCCTTGAAGAACCACTTGCCATCGACTCCTCGACTTCCACCCCATTTCCGACAATTGTCACGAACGAACGGGTATCCCGAGGAAATGAGAAAGATAATGAAAGAGCGTGACGTAAAATAAAATGTAAACACGGGGGTGAAAGACGAGGAAGAGGCACGCGATACGGAACAAGGGGGGAAGAGGCGCAAACGGAGGAGGAATGAGATACGCCAGGATGAGAGATGAGGGGCAGGCTGGGCAGGGGTGGTGGTGGAAGGGCTAGGGGACAGGGCGTAGGCAGGGGGAGGACGAGGCAGGGAAAAAAACTGACGGAACGAGGACGGAAAAACGCATCGACCAATAGTGCCCGCAGGCAGGCAACCCAAGAGCCGACCACTTATCTGTAGGAGCAACATCAGAGAAGCTCTTGGCTGCTTGGTTGGTTGGTTGGCAGGAGGCAAAGAAGTGCCTAGCATGAGAAGGACGCCGAACCAAAGTGAAGTGCGCGAGAGATACAAAAAAAGGGAAGTGAGGAAGCGGGGCGGGTGGGTGGCACGACTGGGAGGCAAATGATACCTCCTTAGGCAATTTTAATTTTGCAGAAATCACTGTTGGGCTAATAAGAATAAAAAGATCTTCGTGAGCCCGCGTTCTCTTTCCCTCCTTCTCTATTTCCCTCTCTCTTTCTCTCTGTCTCTTGCGTTCTTCCCATCTCTGTTTCTCTCTACCTTCTGTACAGTTCTCTCTCTCTCACCCCCATTTCTTTCGTCTGCCTTCTGCTCTTGGCTTCTCTCTCTCATGGCTAGTCGAGGGAGATACACTGTCAGCCACCAGCGACATTATACGACCGTGTCGACGACCCGTGTACTGAACTACGTCTGCCTTCTGTCTTTCTCCTGGACCTCACCTCTCCCGTCTTCTCCCTGCCGTTTTACTTTTATTTTTCTTTTTTTAATCCCTTTCTGAAGACAGGACACACCGCAGTCGTGGAAAAATATTAATCAGGAAGGCCTCGCCACCTTTGCTTTAACCCGTCTACTGACTTTCCACGAGGCTATGCGTCTATATCTTATCTGTTCTCGCTAAGCTTGATGTACTTTATTAGCTGCCAGCGATATGGCAAAGAAAACATTTCATTAGCGAATGTATGCATATTCTGATCCCCTCTCCGCTTTAATTCTTTTCTAATCCTTCTTCATCCGTTATTACTTTCTTCACTTGCTCAGTCTCTAGGACTACTGGCTACTGGGCAAAAATAGGTCTACTTATTTATTTTATTTAAAAGCCGGTGATTCAGTTCAAGTTATTCTGGCAGATTGTATAGAGAACTTCCAAAACACTTTGAAGTCTACATCAACTGAATAGAAATTCAACCAGAAATATTGAACACAACCAAATATTCAAGAATGCTTAATTGTTCGAAACCCATAGTTAGCAGCAGTTCATACATGACGGCACTGTGACGAAATCTGTCACAAACATACAAATCCGAACGGCAATTCCCGTTTCAGATAGAAGATCCGTGTACATTCTTTTTGCGAACGATCAGGGAAGATCGCTACGTTGAAATCTGAAGACGCGAAGGGCGGAGAATGCGGAAGGGTTAAAGTGTTGGAACGGGCTCAGGGCTTGAATCGAAAGGAGAATGAGGAAGATCCGGGAAGAAGGGCGGCAAGAAGAGACACGAGAGTCGTACAGGGAAACGTGCGGAGGAAACTGGGGGTTGCCGGTAGAGGCCGGCGCCTAGTGGGTGGAGGAAGGAGGGGCAGGAGACATATTTATTTGACATGCGACGCGACTGCACCCGAGTTTCATTAATTGAAGATCGCGGGAATGAGCACGGCAGACAGCACCGGAGCAGACACAGGCCCTGTGCACGCGCGCGCGTTCCGTGTCTTTCTCTCTCCCTTCTTTATAGCCTTTCCCCCGTCCCGTCCTCGTCGCTCATCGCCTTCCTCTCTTCTCTCTCTTTCTTTCTCGCAATCCCCCCTCCCTTCCCCACGCCCGTCTCATCATCCTTCTCTCTCGCTCTCTTTAACTCCTTCCTTTCTGTATATGCATGTACTCGCGGAAACGGCAAATGAGGATTCGCCATTTCTCTGACATTCTAGCATTCAAGTTCGTCTCGATCTAGGCCATACAGAAGGCTCTCTCTGATGCACCCCTAGCCTCGGTCCCGGAGCTCGTGTGTTTCGCTAAAGAGCGCCCACCTATCCTATCCCACGGCCTAGCGCTACGGATTTCGCTTCGAGCAGGGTCTTCTTTCCATAGGGTTCGTCCTCTCTCCGGATGAATTTAACGGGTGACGGCTGATGCGAGATCGTTACGAGTGGTGGGCGGACGGCTGGCTGTAGGGTGTTCGCCTTTTTTTTTTTTTTCTTCTGTTTCCTTCTAACTTTTCCTCGCCCACCTTCGTACTTACCACCTCGTACCCGTTCCATCTCTTTCGACACTGTCGGCGCGGCGCGGCGCCCAGGATTTCTCTCTTTCTATTTTCCTACCGTTTCCGTCGGTGTTACGGAAACAGCAACAGCGTTTTCCGCGTTGCATCCAGCAGCGGCACGTTCGTACGTTCGCTCGCTCGCTTGCTCGTTCGTCAGCCAAGGTTCGTTCTTATAGAGCGTGACGCGGCAGCGACAAACGGACGAGGCATTAAATTCGTCGCTTTCGTTCGCTAGTTCGTTCCGTCGAACGAGCAATGGGCCTTTGATTAAACCCCAGACTCGGGTTTGCTGCGATGAACGCCGGCCGGGGCGGTGGCGAGGGGGCGGCGGAGGTGTATTAGAGGATGAAAGGTGGTGGAGGTGGCACGGTGGTGGCGTGGCGATATCGGAGATGGTGGAAATTTCATTTACCCCTCGTAGAGTTATCTAAGAGCAATACCGGGTGGCCTTAATGAAACATTCAGTCGTGAGAATAGCTCAGCAATCTCGAAGGGTCGCGGCTAAGGGGGCAGCAGCGGGGGCTGGGGGGCGGGAGGAGATCCAGGCACGTGGAAGCAAGATAGAGAGGAATGGGTCTGATTCCTGGCAATGCAATTGCAGCTTTAAAGTGGCGTTCCCCCGTTTATTTCGACGGTCTACCTTCGTCCTCTCCCTCCATGTTGGATTCTCATTTCGGTCCTGGCCAAAATAGACCGGAGACTCCAGCCGTCGCTCCCGCGATAAATCCTTGATGAAGGTCAATTCAATAAAAGTGGATGTTCCTAGACCGATCGTTCCACCACTTGGACGTCTTCTCGCGCGTTATCCGGCTCCATACTCCCTCATTTAGCTTGAAACTTTTTAATTATTTCCATAAACAGTTTTAATTGAATTTTCGAATCATCGCGACATAAGAATTACTTGTATAATCTGTAACGTTATACGCGCGAGGAGGATTGACCAAATTCGTTATTACAATTTTAAACCGCGTCATCTTTCAATTATGTCGTCTACGCATCATTCCGCGTGTTATATGTGGAATCTCGTACAAACCGTAACGGTATAATGAACGCGCGCAACAGAGGCAACGTTCGCACCTTTTTAGCGGGGCTATTTCTTTTATTATACGAGGATGAAAATGAAGACCGGCAGCGAAAACAGAAGCCGAGAATAACGAGCCGCGCAATTATTCCATAATGCAGTTCACATAGCTGAACTCCGAAGAAAATTAGAGGGGTGCCCGAGCGGGAGGACGAACGAACGAACGAACGAGAGTTCGGCGTACGTGAGCGGAGGCAGCTAGGGCCGAGCGAACGAAGACAAAGACGCGAAGCCTATAACGATGAAGGAAGACAGAGCCGGTGGCCGCAATAGAGACGCGATGCCCGGACACAACTTTCCCGTTTTATCTCTCAATTCGCATTCTCAGAGTCGACGAACGTTTAAACTACAAGCCCGCGGAACCGAGCCTACCTAACGGCGGACTCCTGTGATTAAAACTCTCCCGACCGGCTCCGTATAAACCGTCGTTCGCGCCACCTTACACCCCCGACCCCGTTCTCAGCCGGGTTCGGGAGAATGCTACCTTCCTTGAAACCTTTAAACGGGCCGCGATATAATTATTGCTCGACATACGTTACACCGCCCCTGTAGAATTACTACGAGCTATCCCCAATTCGGGGATGATCCCTTTAACCAGCGAACGCCTATGCAGAAGCAGGAGTTGCCGCGCTATGCGAACGTTTTGCCCTGTGGGCCAGAATTGAAGAGCAGAGCTCGCTGACGAAATTCATTCGTGTGAACTCTCGTTGTGGCAACTTCGGGAATCTCCAATTAACGCGACTCCCCGACACCTTGTCGCCTGAACAGCCTGCACGTTGGCTGATTTAAACGTTTCCTTTTGGATTCTCTCACGAGCTAAAAGTTTGCTAAGAATTTACTTTTTAATATCTATCCCCTTAATTGAATTTGACGAAAGTATTTAATTGCATCATTAATTTTGTTATAACATCGTTTTGCATCTTAAATATCTCATTATTAAAAATACAATGTATTTTTATAATATGTCAATCGCTGAAATAGCGTTAATAATACTGTTAATGAAAAATCTTGTAGTTTAATTCGGTTCTTGAAATCACCTCGTATATCGAGCGAACGAAAGGAAAAGGACGAGGCAGATAGGCGCTTATCGAAGTGTCCCAGAATCTGTCGTTTTGCGACAGTACGACGTGTTGCTTTAATCCCGCTCTGTAATTACGCGCGTCAGCTCACAAGCGCAGGGCAAAGCTGCTCGATTCGTTGCCGCGGCGACGAACATCACACCGCGCTGGTAAGGACGTAATTTTGTTTTAATCTGCATCGTCGAATCGCATCGTTGCACCGGAGAGATATTAATTGAGTGTCACCAATGTTTTTCAGTAATGTGAATGACCATTGATGAACGTGGAAGATTCTGTTAACGTTTACTTTTTCGTCCGCCTCAAATTGATCGTTGATTCGAACAAAATAGTGATTGCACACATTGAAAAAAATCAATGAAGATTATTAAGTACGAAAAGAATTTGTATTAATCGTAGAGAAAGAATTTCCAAAAATCAATTTTTACGAGTCTGTATGTAAGACATACAATTAGATTTTATACAAAGTAAATACAGTAAGACATTGTAATTAATAGTAACAAAATTGAGAATTGAAAATACACGTGTTTATATTTGTGGCTAAGCATACTGACAATGAGAAACGCAGGCATTATGTAGACAAGATGTATCAAAGATACAGCGTCTCCCTCTGAAACGCCACATCCGGCACTATGACAAATTTCTAGGTACCCCCTCGTAAGTTTTTATCATTTAATTAAATATCTTTGATAAAATATTTTTAATCTGGGTTTATATTCATAGTTCCTATTAACGTTGACGTTTCTTGAGTCATGACATCGAATTAAGGAGCGTCTTGTTGTTTGATTAAATGTGTCCACAAATTTTAAGCGAATCTAGTTAACAAGTTAGAACGAGCTAAGATATGAAATGTAAAATTTCAAGAAAAAAATAAATCCAGTACATACATTCGTTCGCAGGAAGAATTAAAGACATATTCATTTTATCGAATTATTTGCAAAACGCTATGTATTCTGACTTAAATTGTAAAGAGTAACTAATTGAACGAGGTTTCTTCTAAACAACCCGAATTCAGGCAACGGCACTGTATCAAGAACAATTCAGTAAGTACTCCCTCGCTAAACGATAGCTTTTGACTCGAGTGCTTACGCAGCATTATCAAAGACGCATCGTTTTTACGTGAAGCATAATTATAGTTCCTCCGGCAGACAGACGGTCTGGTTACAATTCGTCCCTCGTTTCCTTCTCGATGCACTGAACACACGAAAGTCCCGTTTGAAACGGGAAGCAAGTAGCTTCGGATGCGTGGGCAGGGGGGCTGGGAGGACAGTCTTGCCGGACGGACAGAACGGGCGCGGAAGTGCGAGGGAAGGGCTAGGAATTTAGCAACGAAGTTGTTGTTCAGGCGCACACTCCACGAAGACTGTATGCATAGATGAATGGATGAATGGATGGTTGGATGCAGGCACGAGGAAATCAACCCTCAGAACGAGCATATAGACCAGTACAATTGACGACTCTTTAAAAGAATGCCCATACGAGGCTGGATTCGCACCCCCTCCGACACCATTTCCATCTCCCTGTAGACGAAAGACAAAACACTGAATCTTCATTCTACCGTATTCCGACACGCTAGCCTGCACGCTCCCTCTCCTCCCGGCGTTCTTCTCTCACCCTTTCGGTTGCACTTCTTCCACCTCCGTCCAGCGCCTCGCCGCGCGCCCCCTTTTTCCCTCTATCTATCTTCTTCAGTGGCTGGCAAACTCTGTCCCTTTGCTTTCCCTAAAGCAGCTCGCAATTCGCGATCGCAATTTTCAATTTCCGCCGACTTTTCAATTAGACTAAGAGGTGCCGCTTCTCGCCGCGCCTATGCCGGCTTCTTCACGGCGAGAGTATCCCATCATCACCACCCCTTAAAAAAAAAGGGAAAAGCACGAGAGAGAGAAAAAAAAAGAGAAGATTGTGCCCCTTCTCGTGTACCAACACACAGCGCATCGAGAACGGCGTCGAGGATTGAAGAGCGAGATTCCTGGTCCCGCCTGCTGAGTCGAGCCGAGCTGTTGCAAACCGAGATTTAACTCTTTCGCCTCTCTCTGTCTCTCTCTCTCTCTCTCTCTCTCTCTCTCTCTCTCTCTCTCTGCTTCTCGGCCTCTCCTCCACCCACCCCTCTCTTTCTCGGACGAATTGGTTTATTGCAACGAAGCTGCAAGTTTCCACTAGGTAAGAGATATCAGGAATCGAGATGCGTTTCGGCCCGTAAAAATGTCACGATGAATAAACAGATCTTCGTCTTTTTACGCTCAAGATTAAATGTGTACATTTAAATTCGCCATCGTACTTCCACTTCTTAAGATTCATTACTGAGAAATAAATTAAATTTCGGTAGTTCATAGCAAATACTCTGCTGCTATAAACTTCAATAACGATTCAATTCTGAATCTTAAATCTATGGTGCATCGGCGAAAGTAATTCATAATTCTAAAGATACAATCAGGGCCTTCCTTTTCTAAATAAGAACAAGAGCAGTATTTGTTAAAAACTTGTGCATCTAATTAATAGTATCCTGAACAATCTGGAAAGCATGTTCTTATGCACGTCGCACAGTTATCATGTACGTTTCCAAAATTTCCCTATTACCAAAGTATAGGCAAAAGATATCGCTGAAACATGATGTTAGTGTTACAATAATAAGAGTATTACTATTATGAATTTCCGAATTTTTAGAAATCGATTTCAGCATATTTATATTTATATTTCATGGACAACTACACGTTTCTTTTCAGTGGACCAGGCACAGATCTGTTTTACCTAAACAGAGATAAACGCAATCATGATTGCAGAATGCAAACTCTAAAATCTGATACAACTATTTTATTCCCGATGGGACCAATCAGTTCCTCTGATCACAAGCTTCAATTCGACGACTGAAGCCATCGGAAAAGCGTTCTTTCGAAAATCTTGAAGAGTCTGCAAACCGGTAACAGACGAGCACGACGACGTCGCGTCGAATTTCGTGATTCCTCGCCGGCAGATAGGACAGGGAAGTAATAGATAGGTTTGTAATCCATCGAGAGCTCCGGGCGTTTGGGAATGAGATATTTTGGAAGGGGCTGGCGATATCGGCAGTCGGCGAATGAAATGGCGCGTCTCTCGATGCTCGACGTGCCCTGGGGGTCCTGCTGCCGAATCCACCGCAATCCACCTTCTACCATCCCCGTCCTCGCTGGTTCACGATCCTTCCGGCTGAAGTTGTCTTCAACCCGCCTAGACGGGTTTTCTCCGTCACTTCGGATATCTAACCCTTTGATGCGAAATTTGTATTCTTTCATCAATAATGAAATATCGATCGTTGTTTTCATCTCACAGAATACTCTTATTTTAAAAGACATCCTGCATTGTTACGTGCATTTGCTTCATGTTTTGTAATAAATATGTAATGTATGTAATGATACGTACATAAACGTATAAACGAAGATGATATGTATTTATATCCAATATAAACATGGAAACAAGTAATATGTACGGATATGTATGTATACGGATAATAATGAATTTATGATCGAGTGGTAATTGAGCCTCTCGGAAAAGGCGAATCGGAATGGTTTCTCACTAAAGGAGGAAGTGAACTTTCATTACTACTCAGATCGGTATTCACCAGAGGAAGGTAGCCGGCCTCCGATTTTAATGCCCGTAAAAATGACAACAATGACAGTCGTTCAGGTTCACGTTCCATCGCCGTTGCGCCCCCGGCAACAGTCCGACTGAATGGAATCCTACATTCTCCTCATCGTGATAACCGTACCTTCTGCAATCTCGATAACTGTCCATGCTCATAAAGACTGATGTTTCAGGCGGTCCCTATTCGATCACGTATTAAATCATGCGTTATAGTGATCTCCTCTTTCGAAATTCTCAACAAAACATGGGACACGTTGTAACGAAAACAATATGAATTTATAATTGAAAACAAGTTTGAATAAAGCATTGAATTTGAAAACAAAATGTAAAATGTATCAAGTTGATTTAAATATGTATAGACAGCTAACTCTTTCAGCTGGAATATTACAGACCGACATGTCGCGAACGAAAAGTTACTTTGGAACAAAAGCGTTGCTGATCAATTCTTTGTTCCCGTTTCGATCACGGCGGATCGTAATTCTCGTCAGCGCAAAGCCGTCCGTCGTAGGTTCTCATCAGGTTGCCGGGTAGATAGACACTGGAACATTAGCAATTCCAATATGACCGCGGGCACGCTTCCGAGAAACAATGTCGAAGATTACCGGCCGTGCGGGAACGTCAGCCGGAGCCGGAGTATTCAGCGAAGGCGATCACATTGTTCGACACGATAATATTTGTCACCGAAAATAACGCCGAAAAAAAACTCGGGAAGGAATAGAGAGTCGGGCGTATCCATTGAAACGCAGACAATGCGAGAGATTCATCTGGCTGCCCGCTCGTTCCGTTCTCTCGAATCCTCTTCTGCCGGCCGTCCAAACCTGTCACGTGACACGCGCCAAATTAAAAACTCGGTTTCGCTGCTCCTTTTGCCCGGCCGACATCAGATATCGAGATGGTTTATCAAAGAATGAGAAGAGTTTAGACCGAGTCTCCTCTTCGTTATCTTTTTTTAAGCTTCGCTCTAAGGAAAGTTTCGTATTAGAATCTTAATGATGAAATTTATCTCTGTGACGGAGACCGAACTTATAATGTGCTTCTAATTTGCATACAAATTAACATTGGAAAATAGTATTCGATACTCAAGATACGCGATATTATAACATAATAATTTATTCATTATTATACTAATTATAAACTCTCTTAAATTCATTAAACCTATTTAGAGATTTATACATATTTAGAATAACTAATTATAATTATACTCTACAGGTTTTGTAAATAATGTTCAGGAAGAAAAGAAAGATATTAAATTTAGAGAAACGCATATTTGAATACATGCACGAGTGCATGCAAATCAGGAAGGAAACTCGGGAGTGAGTGGCTCACTTTATGAAGCATTAGTTTTACAAGCTGCGAAGAAACATATGCAACGAGGCATATGAATGAAAAACAAAAGAAGAAACAAGAGCAACGCGACAGGAAATATGCGTGTCTTTTTTATATTCAACAATAGGTATTGCTTACATTTCCGTGAAAATTCAGCCGTCACGCGGTAGGTACTTAGCGAAATGATCAGCGGGAACAGATGGTAATATTGAAATTATTGTGATCCGTGAAACTCAGAGAGAGAATGCAAGCAATCTATACTGAAAGGCAGCTATTTATACTCGTAGCTTAGATTTAAGTATCGCTGTAGTAGAATATCAGCGTTGGCTGTAGTATAGGAATAATAGTTATTGAGAACGCATGGTTACGGAATGAACAGCTGGTAGGACGAATAATGTCGATTACAAAAATGTATATGTATATTGATAGCTACTAGCTACTGCCTGATCTTCGCTGTCATTACTTTAAAAAATGCAAACAAAAAGCAAGAATAAAAATATTGTTATTTTATAAATCAATAAATATATATTATGTATTTCCAATATTATGAAACGAAGAGTTAAAATTCATTAATCCCCGGCTACATCAAAGCTTCGAAACTCAATCTGAACATCTTCCGTTCCGGCCACAAAGAAACGACGAACTAATAATTAGATTAAATCCAATTAAGCAGAATATAAATTCGAAGCTCGGGGATATGAAATTCTACGAGGCGATCGCAACTCGGTCGGTGCGGCGCGGCGGCGTTTGACTGACGGAAACGGGGTGTAAGGGGCGACCTTAATCCTAGCCACCTTATTTTTAGGGCGATGAACCTGCAGATGGAGGCGGACAGGGCGAACGAAGCTCGGGCATGATTGAGATGGAATCGGCGAATAAAAGAGTTGTAAATAAGAGATAAAAGAAGGTCGCGGGTCGGGAGAGTGTCTGAGGAGTGACTGGTCGTGTTTAGGCGGGACAAATGTACAGTTTTAGTGGCGCATAAGAGGTACGCCGGGCCAATAACTCGCATTTATAGCTTATAAATGATTTCAGCTCCCTCAGGAGTGGATGCATTAGTCCGCGTTTAGGTGCGTGACACGTGGCCCGTATGTAAGTACATACATACGTAGATAGATACACACGATGCGTGAAAACCGGAACATCCGAGTGGGACACGCTTCTGCAAATGCGCCACCTTTTAAGGAACTATAAAGCAGGGAGGTTGACTTTTTGTGGCCAACATTTTTCTGGTTCCACAAGTCTGACGGACACCTACGTGGTAGAAAACGGTAGTAAAAGTAGATTCACTTTTGGCTTCGACAGAAAGTAGGATTCCGTTGGAAAGTTGGTAGATGAAGCGTCAAACGTCAATACTGCAAACAATAAAGCGCATCTTAAAAATTAGAAAACTTTATTTCCTTTCATTTAACATTTCGACTTAAATGAAAACAATTTCACACGTTACATAGGATTAAGAGATTTCTATTTGTTATTCGTTGCCGAAATTGTTAAATAATTAATTTACACACTAAAATAAGATATCCTGTGTATTTAATTGTTTTTCCACTAAATCGAATTCCATATTTCGCGGAAACTTCGGTAACGGAACGAGATTCGCAAAACAGACGTTCTGTCGTAAAAACGTTACGACTCCGTTATTACGCACATATTTTAGTGATGCGTGAGAATGCTAAGAACCGGAAGTAATCATCCGAAAGGGACAAGAACAGGAGGCAATAACACCCAATTCTCGTGACCTCCCTCCCTATTGGGGTGATATGCCATACGATAAAAGCAGCCAAGTTGATAGTTAAATGAGTAATGCGTTCAGTGGAACGATGTTGACTTTAGAAGCGGTATGTTATAACAGAAACTAGTATTTTATTTGGCTCTGTGCTGGAAGGAAATACATAAAGTTTTATCTCGCTAATTGTAAGCTCGGAACTCCTTCTCTCTTTTACGTACGAAGTTGACTTTTCGACAAATTACTTCAAACACATCGATGAACACGTCTGGAATGTAGACTATAAAGTCCATAATGATTAATATAGGATCTGTAAAGACATTTGATTGATATTATATAAACGCCAAATATAGGAATTCAAAGAATTTATGGACATAAAATTCAAAGTCAAACGCAGTACGCAGCTGAGAGTCAGCCATTGAAAATGTCATGGGACCGAGGGAGAGGAACGGAGCACTGGTCATCTTGAAAAAAAAAAGGTAACAAGGAACGTCAAAACCGAGAGGCTCCGAACAATTTCCGTCGCGCGAGCACGGTTTTGTTGGCCGCCGCTTCCAAAACACGACATTGCGTTTACACGGTGGGAAAGTGGACCGAGGGCGGTGCGGCGGGGGGAGGGCGAGGGTGGCAGGACAGCGTCGTCGACGCGTGCAGCACGTAGGTTGATAGCCAAAAGCAGCGGTTGGCAGGACAGGGGAACGTGTCACGCGATCCGTGAGTAATTCGCACGAGTCGAGACTCGAGCCAGCTTGCCTGCCTGCTTAACAGAGTGTTATAATCTATTTACGTTAACATTACCAACGTTTAACGTGGTTGCTCCGCATCCCCGGGGTCAGAGAAAGGGGTTGGTTGGTAGGAAGGAGGTAGGAAGAGATGTAGGAGGGATGGCCCGGTATCGTCCTCTTTCTTCCTCCATCTATGTTTTGGCCTCTCTCTCACCCTTTCTCTCTCTCTCACTCTCTCTCTCTACCACCCCTGCTTCCTGCTCTTCCTCTTTAACCACCTCTGCAGCAGACAGCACTCAAGAATTGTCGCGGCCACGTTAGGGCTTTTGGAAACAAGCGTTAATTCGTGCGGTCGCTCGCTCTCGCATTAATCGCAGCTCCGTGCATGCCTCTGTGCGTCACTCCGTGTCCCAGTTGCCATTTCGCCGCATAGAATCAAGTGTACCGATCGGAGCGACGCAGCCGGAAACGAAGAATGTAGAAATTTTCAGATGAAATTTCGAAATCAATCCGCATTTTAAATAATATGTTTCTTATGACGTGTTCTCAGGATGATGCGGTCCCCAAAACAACGACGGAAGATTCTTAAAATGTAGAGCACGCTAGTTCGAGATATTTACATAGAACTTACCACTGAACTGTAATATCTGGATCTGGACCGGCAAACGAAGTTATCGTTAGCGGCACGCATAATTTTCCGACGCGGCGCGGGCGCGTTCTAAATTCAATACAGTATGAACGGCAGAAATCTCGGAGCGGTTAACATAACGATAGGGATTGTGGAACGGAACGGCGGTAGTCCGAATCGCAGGCGGATTCGAGGCGTATTAACAGCACACAATGAGGTGCAAGTTCAAGTAACAGGGCATTGTATGGGAACGGAGGCGGCTGCAGTTCGCCCGTGAACGGATTACGGACATTCGCGTGCGGTAAGGTGGGTACTACAAGGCTCACCGCCGACAGCCAGAGGAACATGTAACCAACGTATACGTACGTTCCGTTTGAACGAGCCTGTAGGCAAAGAGGCCTCGGAGCGTATACATCCGAGCTCGGCATATGCACGACAATACGGGCTAAATGCCCAGCTCCAAGCAAACCGGCAACTAACTCCGCGAAACGTCCTGAAACTTTAGATGCGATTATCTGGAGGTTATGTCGTAACAATTATGAGGCTGCCACTCCGCGGAATCAGGCGACTGCTAACTTGTTTGCTGCTCGCTCACCTATTGTCCTTCTGTCACAAATAATTTTCGGGGACGCGGGCTAATAGACGAAAGAACCGCAACACTACTGGGCATCAACTCTGCAAAATCGCCCACATCGCCCACTCGTTAGGTCACCTTCGGCCTTCGACTCATTTCGCTCCGTTTATTTCAAGCATCTTTTAGAGTCCTGCAATCCGTACAATGATAATATCTAAAGATCAATTTTGACGCTATTTCAATGAGACAGTGCATGAAATACTATCAGATTATAGGTACTACATATCCTAGACATCTGCCAGCTTCTATCAGAATCTTCATATGCAGAATTCAATGATTATGTCCGAATCGCGATATCACATCAATTATATCTATTCTGATTAAATAACAATCGCATTGGCCAACCACCGAAATTAAATTTCCTTTAATAGCTAATTTTCCTTGCCATCGATCCCTGGGAACTCCACAAGAGGGCTTTTCCGGAGCAAAGTGCACCGAATCGTGCGAAGAAACGAAACGACGAGCTGCCACGTCGATAAAAATCCCTGTCCGGTGATTGTAAAATTTTATAGTCACGGGGAATAAAGATGGTATCGCGGCCGGCGAAACCAGGACCTCCCGTTATCGGTGAGCAACGAAGGGGAGAACTTTAATATTTGGTCGTCTACGGAATTTCTGTCGGGAGCGGAGGGGTGAAAAGGAAGCGTCGGGACGACTCAATGCGTTCGGGGCCGATAAGCGAGAAGGCGAGGGAGAAGGGAGCTGCTGGGCTCGACAAATAAAATCTGAACAACCTGCTGCTTTGTTGTTTACCGAAGGATACCTGCGGCATTAAGGGCGCAGGTGGAAGGGGCGGTCGCAGGGAAAACCAAATATGCGACGATAACGGAACGACTCCCAGGTGGTGTCAGCGATTTTTTCGTGGATCTACGCTGCTATCAAATCTGCGCCGCGCCGCGTTCCTCCGTCGCGGAAATGCGAGCTTACCTTGCCCATGAATTTCCGTTGCTTGTACAATATCATTCATAAGTTATGAATATACACGCCTTGTTAGCTAATGTTCCCAATTTGTTTAATTTAGGAACAATATCTAATAGAATCAGATTATTAACTTTGTCCATTATTGCTATCATTTATATTTAGCCATATGATCTTAATTGAATGAATCCAAGAATCCTACTTTAAGATTATCAACCCATATACGATTAAACATATCATTTATTAGAATATATTATATAGAGAAATTATATAGAGAATTATATAGAGAAAGTATAGTATATTAATAAAAGTTCTCCAATAAGAAGGATGATTTCAAGAAATAACTGAAAATATAACTACTCTAGGTTGCGTGTTGACAAACAGAGACAGGGCGAACGTTTTATCATTTAATCATATATTCATTTCTGGTTGGCGAAGAAACTCGAAGACAATTCCTCGCGGCGCGGAGGTATGGTATTGCGCGTTGGTGCACATACAGTGTATCCAGGCGAAGAAAAACACAAGCGGGGAGGTCGGATGAAATCGGATGTGACCGCGTTCTCTTCGTATATTACAATGGGCTCACCCCTTTCCGGCGAGCCTTCCCGTTCGCGCGTTCAGAACGATATGAGCAGCACGTGGTGCGATGCGGTCGTCGTACGTGGTAGCTGGCTAGTGGTAACGTCTACGTACACGTATTGTACGTACAATACCTACGTAAGGGTATGCGGAGAAAGAGAGGACCGTGTCGCAACGCGGCTGAGAATTACTCGACGAATCCTGGCCCCCCTCGCGAATTATACGATTCACCTGCTTCCTATTTTACGACGTTTATATTACACCGCACGCCGCCATCGCCGTCGCCGAGCAGCCCCGGATCTCGTCTGCCCTTTCCGCGTCCGCGAGACTTTTCTTCGCTTTCTCACGACGTTTGTTTTATCGCGGCAGAAATGAAGCTTTCGAAATTTCGGGAACCAGTCCTCTGACCGCGTTCCACCGGCTCCACAGTTTTCCCGGAAGCTCGTAGATGGAATAAATCTCACACAGCTGCGGCCAACTTTTGTCGTACGAAGCTACTCGGGTCAGGAAAAATGTATTTCTTTTATTTCAGAGGATAATTGTAAGATACGTAGTTCTTAGGACTGCGTAACTTTGAAAATCAGTGATATTTACGAAGATTCTACAGGAAATTTAGCCCTTACTTCAATAGCTTGAAATACATTGAGTATTACCAGCGTTATCTCAAGAACGGATCTCGTGGCAAAATAATTAAGTTGAAGATCCTTCAGGGAATTATTTATGTTCTAAGAACCGTCGGAACAGACGACGGTAGTCGAGTGGCTGCTACTGGTCGAAGACCCTTCGCTGTGTGTTTATGTACACTGAACTAACGCCACGACCTATGACACTGTTTAGTCTAGTTCAGGGTCGCTGGCAAACAGGCTATGACTCTAACTATTTTTGTAGACCTGTCGCGACAGATGCTCAGCGGTATCGACCCACCAATGACTCACGATCCGTTGCTGTTTATTCCAAACCTGAACCGTTTGGTGTCGCTTAAGAACTTCTGGGAACACTTAAACAAGAAAGGAACTTGTCTAGGCTTCCATTTTAGAAAGATGTTTTACATAAAATCAGTGGGAAGCAGAAGTGTTTATTCAACAGTGTAGTAATTTAAATTATCTACAGTCTTCATGATATTATTGCTGCATTTTTGATGAATAAACGTAATAAGGTATCGATTGAAGAATATAAAAATATTATTCAATGCGATTTCAAAATAAATATTTTTATTTGTAGCTCAATATGAAAATAATTCCTTACCCTACATTAGAATTAAGTAATGCAGTAGCAATTTCAATCTTTCATAAGCCCAGATGTAACACACAATTAAGAGAGGCTATTCATTCTTCTATGAGAAAGATTCACCCGCGCTATATGTACACCAGGCTACTAATGCCTGAGACCGTATAGATTGTTGTTAATGGGAGTTATAAGGACGCATTAGCCTGATAAATAGTAATGGGATTTATTGGCGGAAAATCAGAAAATATAATAGGTTGGGTCGCGTCTCCCTCTTTTCTTGGTCCGCGCTCGGCTGTACGCGACCACGCTATTGCTTCTCCTTGGGGTCTGCCACGCCGAGACCATAAGCACGTACATATATATGGATCCCAACTTTATTATATTTGCTGACCATAAGGAGGCTTCATCGGCTATTTCCGTGAAATACGGCTTTTTGAGGGTTTCTAGGATCACTCTTCCGTTCCGTTGTCTTCGCGTATCCTTTCGTTCCTCCGAGACAGCCCAGACAAGGAAGGTCCATGAAACAATTAATTGACTAAGTGAATGTTTCAGAACAATTAAGCGATTACGATACTTTGTATTCATTATTTTTAATCCAGCTATTTATTAACACTTTTCTAAGATACACTGAACTAACGCCACGACCTATGACACTGTTTAGTCTAGTTCAGGGTCGCTGGCAAACAGGCTATGACTCTAACTATTTTTGTAGACCTGTCGCGACAGATGCTCAGCGGTATCGACCCACCAATGACTCACGATCCGTTGCTGTTTATTCCAAACCTGAACCGTTTGGTGTCGCTTAAGAACTTCTGGGAACACTTAAACAAGAAAGGAACTTGTCTAGGCTTCCATTTTAGAAAGATGTTTTACATAAAATCAGTGGGAAGCAGAAGTGTTTATTCAACAGTGTAGTAATTTAAATTATCTACAGTCTTCATGATATTATTGCTGCATTTTTGATGAATAAACGTAATAAGGTATCGATTGAAGAATATAAAAATATTATTCAATGCGATTTCAAAATAAATATTTTTATTTGTAGCTCAATATGAAAATAATTCCTTACCCTACATTAGAATTAAGTAATGCAGTAGCAATTTCAATCTTTCATAAGCCCAGATGTAACACACAATTAAGAGAGGCTATTCATTCTTCTATGAGAAAGATTCACCCGCGCTATATGTACACCAGGCTACTAATGCCTGAGACCGTATAGATTGTTGTTAATGGGAGTTATAAGGACGCATTAGCCTGATAAATAGTAATGGGATTTATTGGCGGAAAATCAGAAAATATAATAGGTTGGGTCGCGTCTCCCTCTTTTCTTGGTCCGCGCTCGGCTGTACGCGACCACGCTATTGCTTCTCCTTGGGGTCTGCCACGCCGAGACCATAAGCACGTACATATATATGGATCCCAACTTTATTATATTTGCTGACCATAAGGAGGCTTCATCGGCTATTTCCGTGAAATACGGCTTTTTGAGGGTTTCTAGGATCACTCTTCCGTTCCGTTGTCTTCGCGTATCCTTTCGTTCCTCCGAGACAGCCCAGACAAGGAAGGTCCATGAAACAATTAATTGACTAAGTGAATGTTTCAGAACAATTAAGCGATTACGATACTTTGTATTCATTATTTTTAATCCAGCTATTTATTAACACTTTTCTAAGATACGTATTAAAGTAAGTTCGATGAAAACATTAATTTGCGTAAATACTCAATGTGAACTTTTTACAAGCTTCTAATTCTGGCTTTCTACATGCATAAAGGTTCTTTTTCAAATAATTGGTCAGTTTTTTCCGATCGTTCAAACTCCAGTTGAAACATTTGCCTTTCACGATCAGTACTTAGGGGTAAAAGTGGACGTATTCTGTTCATTGATTAAAACGTTGCGCCGTTCCGTATCGGTAGTTGCGTGTTTATTCACCGGAGTTCGACCGAAAAAAAGGATGGTCCACGGGGATGCTGGGTGCTCGTGGGGGAGCAGGGGACAATTAACGTGTAGCGAGTACACAATACCTTTTCCCGAACAGCTCCACATGAACTGCACACTTGTTGCTTATCTGCGCTTCGGCGTAGACATGTCTGTAACACGTTAGGATAACATGTTTAACATGGTAGATAGCTACTTATCAGTTGGTCTTGTTTGCGCCCGGCCATAAAGCGCGTTGTAAAGTCCAGACGGAATGCCACGGTGCCCTATAAATTACCTGTACGGAGCCTTACGTTTGTTAAAAAGCTAGCTACGTTATCGAGACGATAAACCTTATAGCGACCGAACCTGATTTCATATTTACACGGTGAATGAAAGGGAGGTCTTATTCTAGTACACACGTTCGAGAGAGTCTGTTGCAGGGATTGAGAAACACATGGTTTCAGTCCTTCGGTTGTACAAAGTTATCTCTAATCTCTATCTACGTAATCTTCGGAAGTTTGAAAAAAGACTTATTCGACGTTCCGAGCAATCAAGAAGTTTATTAGATCGTGCACGATTTCCAAGGTTCTTTACAAATATTGATGTACACTAGAACATCCTCTTTGAAAGTTAAAAATAATTGCTGTTTAACTATATTTGTCCGCCGCGCTACTATACATATAAAAGTTCCAGAAATAGGTCATTCGCTGGAGATACGAGATAAGTCTCGATTTCCGTGAAATTAAGAGCTCAACCGAATTAATGAATTAACCCTTCACTTCATCCTCGTTCCTCGCCGTATTCGGTGCTGGTTTCATTCGCATAAATAATGTTTAGGAACAGGGGCACCCTTTTTCTCGAGTGTAACAACCCCTTTGTCTTTCGCGTCGGAGGAATTGGTAGGACAACGAGTAGCCATTTTAACCCCTTTTCTTCGCGAGACATAAATAATGATCGTCGCTAATTTGGCCCGGGTGCAGGCCTTAGCCGACGCGGTGCGGCGGTGAACGTAAACCGCGCAATTATAATGCCGCCACATTAGAATTTATACCGCTGCCGGCAGCCGGCCTCCTTCGTAACCTTTTTCTAAAGCTTATGTTCTTAATCCAGTTGAAATATTTTTCCCGCAGCCTCGTATCGACCCCCGGATTTTCGTCAGGACTTAAGCCATTTAATTAAGTCAGGTCCACTCCTCGGCATTGTCGCCCGTTCCGCAAAGAAACAACGTAAACGACAAAAGAGAGTACGTATACCTATGAATTCTTGCATGAAATCTATGTTGAACAATTGAAAAAATGTGATTCATGATGAAGCCTTCACTCCAATATAACCTTTAGGAAGAAAAATAGTATAAACCATCGCTATTTATAATTAAGGATCTCAGTCAAAAATTTTAATGTAATAATCTATACTTTAAAGGGAAATGCTGATTGAAACGAAGTCAGAGTATTTAGTGAAATTATGTGCAGGTAGGTAATGCAACGAATTCAACGCTTTATGTAGTCTTTCCGGATTGAGGGATAGACGATTGGATGGGGCGCGAGAGATTGCGATATTTCTAGTGTGTAATGCGCAGCAATACGCGCGGCGTTAAATCAAATCCAATTTGAGCTCTTGCGCGTCGCACGATGTGGCTTGGAGTAGCACCTGACAAACTCATTGGTCTGACAAATTGAATCATTCGCTGTTCAATCACTTTGCACGCGTGTGTGTGTATTGTGTTACGATCGTCGAACGTCTATCGTGTTCACGCAGCTCTGTAATTGCCGCAACGCTGGGCCGCGCGCCGTCGATACATCTATTCTGACTTCGTCTTCCAACCGTTCGATCGGTTACACGAAATTGCGTGTTAAATACCATCGGTTAATTGAATTCGTAATATCACTGAACAAATATAAAACAATAATAGTATCGTTCTATTTATGTTCTTACACTTAATATTAATCGAAGAGTAAAATGTATTTAACAAATATTTGTTTTATCATCGACTTGGTTCATTTTACCAGAGAATGGTACCGAATAAAAATAATAAACATTCAGAAATTTCTTTCAACTGCTCTAAATAATGTACTGACAGGGCAAATAATTTTCGGAACTGAGCCGAAACCTGTCGTCGCATGAAATCCAAAGTGGTCCAATATCGCGTGCAGAGCGTGGTTGCACGCGTTTATGCGAGGAGCATCGAACGCGCAGGATGTCGCGCGCCGTGCCGAGGCGTTGGCCGTGTGACGCGGTCATACGGTGTGTGACGTGTGAAATGGAGCACGGTCCCTCCATAATTATATGTATCCTATCCCCTATCTTCGATGTCGGTACGATCAACGGTGCAACCGGCACGAGCGCGAAACGTGGAGAGTGCATTGATGCAGCGCAGTGCACTGCAGCGGCACCTCCGGTGCGCGGCATGTGCGGGTGCATCGCTCCGGAGCCATCGCGTTGGACGTGTGGATCGTTCCCCTTCATCCGCGCCGCGTCCCGTTACGCACGGATGACTGGTCCATCGTTTCGACCGGCGCGGCCCGGCGGTAGGACAATCGAGATCATTGCATCGCATTCCCGTGTACGTATCAACGACTCGCTGAAATTAGCGAAGGTTCCCCCGGTTATAATTATTACCATTCTCGATGATGATATAAAACGATTTAATTCCCGGCTACTTTCATTACTCGCATGCACGAGACAGGATCGAGTGAAACGGGTTCTTCATATTCTAATTATATAACTTTTACGTGTTCTTCATTTATATTCCTTACTCTATTTATTGAATTTGCATACGACGTTTAAGACTGTAAAATTTTAGGAATCTTAGTACGTTGAATACATAATTGCTTATACATGATTTAGTTTGAAGTGAATTGCCAAATTATTGACGACATTGAGACACTATTTGTCAGCGTATAGATGGGAATTGCCAGTACCCGATACGATTAACCGCAAAAATCGCCACCGATGACGGTCACAGTGTCAACCGGTGGCAAAGGAGATAATGCCTAAATCCGTATTGAGCAAGCGTTGCACGTAATGACGAGCACGAATGCACGTAACATGGACGCGAGCGATCCGGCTCGGCCCGGATATCGCAGTGGGCGCACATGTGCATCGGTGATGTTCCGAGGTAGAACGGTTTCGGGGCGCGTCGAATTGCGCGGCACCGGCACCGGCTGCACGTGTGCCAGGCGCCTATTGCACAAATCACACGCATTATTGACTACCTTTGTATTTATCCGGTCGACGCGGTGTCCATGCGTGCGATGAGTGCCTGAGCATGAATTAACTCGTGAAATTGAATTTCCGAGTAATCGGTTGTCGAAATTTCGTCAGATTCTCAATCGAACATGAATTATTTTACGAACTTATGTAACATCTTTATGTAATTTCTCTGGATTCATTCAATAATAAGAATTAAGCCAAATCGTGAACATAATATTGATTAATTATTACGAAAAGAGTCAGTACAATATGTATAATTTCATAGAAACTATTTGTATGTACAATAATTTAATACATATCGTTAATTGAAATTATTTCATTCGTAAGAACATGCTCGATGACATAATTGATTTAATGATATGATCTTAATTTCATGACACAGAAGTAAGTAATCAGGTAATAATAATATATCAATCATTTACGGTTTCTACACGTTGAATTGTGTAGAAGGAATGGGTTTCCGTTCGCTCTCTGAAAACACATTAAACCATTAACCGATCCGGTTAACACTAAGCATGTCGCGAACGAACGTAAAGACGGCGGGAGTCTTGATACGTGTAAATAAACTTCCCTCTCCTGAAGATCTTGTTCGAAAGAAAACACAACCGGCTGTCTGTCTTTATGTGACTTGCAAGTCAGACGATAGGTTCGTCGATGGATCGAGTACTTACTACTGTATATCCTTCGAGTGCTTGCCTCTGGAGGGTCGAACGGAAGCCGGTTTGCAGGTCGAACACTTCTGAACGGATTTAGGCTGGAAAAGCCGACCAGATACGTAGAACAGACAGACCTGGCGCCAGTCTTGGGAACGCAGCCTTTCTTCAGGTCACAGGAAACCAGGACCACTTACTTAGTCTGAATATCAAATTTTGTGTTACATAGTCCTGATATCTCTTCTTAAAATCATTAATTGGTAAGACAGATTATTTGTTACCCTTTTATTTTTCTGAAAGGAAATTTCTGTGTATACAATATATATTTCCTTTTTTTGTAAATATCATTTACCTCTAATTAATTAAGAATTGTCTAATAGTCCGATAGTTAAGTTCATTACTACCTGCCAGGGTTTAATTCTCTTGAACGAACAAATACAGATTAGAAGCTGGGATAAATCAGTAACCTGCCTTGAATGAGATACGGCTTCCGAGCTGGCTTAAGAAAACTACCAGCCCTTCATGGACGTTTCGAGTGGCTCGACTCGGTCCTGTCGTGTTTACACGAGATCGTGTATACTCGATACAACCCCTCACTAAACTAGATGCTGTTTGTTTAAAGTCCCCAGAACATTCTGCTAGAATAGACGTCGATTCATCACATCTGAAAGCATTCGTCAGTTTAAATAAATGAAATTACTACTGGCTAAAAGGAGTAGCTTTGCCGAATTCAAAAATGAATGATACTAAAATCCGAATTTATGAACTACGATTTTTAACTCCAGTCTATTAAGCTGCTAGGAATTGATTGTGCAATGTTTATAGCACGAAATAAGTCATTCTTCAACATATTGTAATAAGCAATAGAGAACGAGAATCGTACCATTAAATATTATTGTTACAGTGTGAAAATATATTTATCGTTTTATCACCTATAGAAGATAATGCCGGCTTAAAAACGTAATTACACTTTACATCATATACCTACGTATCTTTTATTTCATCAATTAAAAGAGTTTATGTATTATGAGATAATGAATGGAATATAACGCCAGTAACAACCACTAGTGCATTATTTATACGCGATCCCTGTTTTAATGCCTGTGGCTGTGTTTCAAGTTTTATTACATCACACTGTAGTCACTGTGTCCGATACATAAATGTCATTAAATATCGCCGTGACTGCTATTGATTGCGCCTATTCCCCTTGCCACGTAAAATACCGGTTCCAACAATTTTCTCGTGAAAATGTGTTAAGTCTTCATCGTTTAAATCGTCAGAGTGTTGATCTTTTACGATCTAATGTTACGATGTAATGTATTTGCCCCCAGCAATAGCGGTGCCAAATATTGTCATTCAAATGTAGATACATGGAACATTAAGTTAAATATGATAGATCATCTTCTATGATCTACCTCTCTCGTTTCATTCTATTCTATTCGTTCTCTTTATTACTATAAAGACGGAATTAAATCTGTTTTCGTCTTAAGTTAATAAATAATTGCTGTGATATTAGTAAATACTTAGACTAACAAAAAGTTCAATTTTTTTTACAACGAAACGAATTTCTTTTATCTTTACGTTAGCCATCAGAGTTAATCTGACGAGTCAGCAAGAAAATGAATTAATACGTTTCTAATTAGTCGGGTTCGTAAAGTAACGCTCTTTCAGGCGCGCATTTAATGACCTGAATGGGTATTCCCGAAACGTTAAGCCTGCTACTTGGTCCTCCGTATGCACGCCCTGTACGCGTCGACGGGATGATGGAAAAAGCCGCGTCTTCGAACCGGGTGTACATATTCCGTAACCGTTTGCATTAGTAATTCAGGGACCGGCATAAATGATACGTTCAATCTCACGGTTGAATTAATAAACACAAATAAAGAGGCTGAGCTTGCGCTGACTAATGACGTATTTACTGGTTCGAGTTGGGACGGGAGTGAGTGCCAAAGCACGTCGAGTGTATGTGCATGTATGCCAGTTCATTAAAATTTACTTTATAAAACGGGACCGTTGACACATTCAACGGCGGACGCAATAAAGCAATGTTTTAAGGCCATATTGCGAACACCCTTCTGAATTACCTTCTCATTCCAATGATACGATGATTCCGCTTCAAACCATTCTTCCTCGAAAATAAATGCCAACTGATTGCGTACGCATCTGCTATTAAAATATAAGACGCGAGATCGACGGCCTTTACAATACTAAATGAATAAGGTTTAACATAATTCTTCCATTGTTGGAAGTTATTACAAGTGCAACTAATTAGATATTTTACAATAGCAGTTTTACATAGACATACACCATTTTACTTCATCAGAGCATAATTGAAAGTATTTAATAGGTACTTATATAAATACTTGTATCGTCTTAATAGATTTATGCCAATCGTAATCTTCGCTTAAAACAGATGACTCATATTTTCGACGATCCGCGGTAGCCATCGTTATACAGACGGTAATAATTTCACTTAATTATATTTTTTGTTAATTAGTATCGTGCTTTACTTAAGGGTGTATTGGCTATACAGTCAATCCCAAAAGTTTNTTTCTAAAGTGCACAAACTTTTAGGATTGACTGTATAACCAATACATCCTGAATGCGAATTTTGTACTATTTACAAAATTATTAACCGACGATTGATACTCATTTCTCTGCTATTCGGTACGAGTGCAACGGACTTGATGGCAAATCTGCTTTTCGATGAATTAGTGAGGTATCGATAGCACCGGGCACGTTGTTATTAATAGAGCGACATGTGTTGCAGATCGTTCCCGTTGTATCGATACTCGCGTCCAATTGCGCGTTAATTATCAGGCGTTCTGCGCCTGACAATAACGCGAATATTGATGAGATTATCAATAATTTCCCCACGGGTTATTCCCGATGCGGTTCGCGGGCATTGCGTTCCACCTCGATTTGCATAAACGACAACTGATGGTATAGTCTGGGATCTTTCCTTTCGTACTATTTAACATTGTCGCGACAATCGCACTTATTTTTTTATAAAAAAGACAATAATTCACTTTGACGAAAATAAATTGGAAAAATTTTCATTCCATGTCATAAGGTAATGAAAATTCAGTTAAGAATGGAATCATCGTAAAGTAAAAAGATTCTGTTGTTCTAATAATAACGTGTGGCTAAAAGTGAAAAGCAATTTCCGTGCTGATTTCGATAAAGAAAACCCTGATTGTCAATATTATATGTACATACATACGTCTCGTTTTTCAAAGATCAAAGCTTAAAGAGCCAGCATCTGGTCTTAACTTTTATGGTTCATAATGCGCTTTTTGTGCCGAATGACCAGCGCGAATACGAAGCATCGAAACGTCGCGGTGAAAGAATGAGCGCGAAGGGTCAAACCGTGAGGCGAGAAAGAGAACGTCGTAGCCTTGCCAGGAAGAGAAAAGATGGAAGAGGAAGAAGGAGATAGAATGGGAGTTGCAGAAAAGGAGACGAAAGTACCGGGCGAATGAATCCAGACGGTTTCAGCGGGATGCGTCGGCGCTTTTGTGAGCGCACACAATCATAAGATCATGCACTGTTTTTTCCGATCGTAGCGAGAAAAACTTAAATTGATGCGAGCGGCCTGCAAGATCAAGACGGATTCGCCGGCTTTCGACCCAAGCGAGGGATCGACGCGATTGGCAGAGATGGATGAAAGGAAAACGCGATAATTAGTTACGCAGATTCGCTGGGTTTTGCTCCACGCTTGAACCGATCTACATCGATAATATCTGCTCGCCTTGTGTCGCCCGCGCGGTCTATTTGAAGGTCTCGCCGTGGTTGCTTTTTAACCACCTCTTGAACGATATTCTGCGTATCAATTATTCTTATTAGCCGCAAAAGAAAGACATTATCCGACGTACACGGAATGTTAATAACTCTAATAAGAAATCCGAGATATATTTGAGATTTATGTCGATTTATGTATAATCATTTCACTTTTTATGCAACTGTGCGTAGAGATGATAACAAATTAATCATTTTTTAATCCTGATTATTAAGTTTCGAACTTGAGAAACAGCACATTTTACAATTTGAACGTAGAAGTAAAAAAAAAGTCATACAGGGAGACACACAGCAGTTTTATAACGTTCGGTTTCTAACTATTTCGCAGTGGGATGAACTCTGACGATGAAGTGAACTACAGTCCACTCGGTGGTATCGGTAGATTTGTTTCATGTCACTTGCCAGGTGTACGGACGCGGGAGTCGAGAGGTTCCCCTCTATCCTATCATCGGCAGTTTCACGTACACGCGTGGCCGCATGCCGAAAAAGAATCCGCGCAAATCAGAGCGAGAGAGGAGGGTGACGCTTGAACCGAACGCAACGCGGACCGGCGATGGGCAGAGCGCGTGGAAAAAAGCGAGATAGCGCGGATCGGTCAAAATCGAGCCGTGACGGGGTGGATTTGCGCGCTGATCCGGATTCCTCTCTCTAGCAGCATACATACATATACGTATAATATAAAGTTGACACGACGGTTGTTTACACATGTCGTGCCGCAGACCCGGACCGTTGGCTGCTGCTATCGACAGCTTCACGCTGCCGCGCGTTCTCGAAATGAGTTATTTCGTCAGCGGGACGCGGCGGCGACGAACAGGAAAAAAAGGGAACGCGGGGGAGGCGGAATATCGGTACGGTCTCTCTCGTCGAAGGAAAATATTGTCGGTGACACCACCCCCTCTTACAGGAGCGGACGGTGTACGGTGGCGCGGTGGCACGAAGCGTGGCGAGGCGAGGGGTCGAAATGCCGGCGTTATTACGCGGACTGAAACGAAACTGCGAATCGTATGGTCGACAATCGCGCTGACTGGATAATGTATCGCGCGAATTGCCACTCCGATCCACATTGTACGCCCGACCGGTGTACATAATAATTGTGCCGCGTTCCCATACAAACGCGATGGTTTGGGTGTGTCATTTGCCACAGGGCGGGGAGCAGCTGATTACATTTTCAAGTGGCGTCACTAATTTTCAGAAGCCCGCGCGTCCGTTGCTTCGCATCGCTGCTGATCGTAGCGACTGTAGTCTCAATAATAATATTTGTTTATAGTTCGACTTTGTACACCGAATTTCATTGTTATTAATAGTCCCGTTCAAGTTTCTTGTAAGGGCGAAAAAAAAAAATGTGAACTTAATTCACGCCAATAAAACGCAACGGTTCGTGATGTTCATCCTAGTACGTTTACCGCCGTGGAAATGCGAGAATTCTGAAAAAGCGGAAATGAAACACGAATGCCGAGGGATCTTGTAGTAAATTCGACGAACTGATTCGTGTGCAAACGGCCGAACATAGCGCGGTGCTCATTAATAAATTCCACATACTCGTGTAGCCCGGCAAAATGACTTTAATTAAAAATATAGGCGAGCGGGATTTTTTGTCGGAATAACATTGAAAAGGGAAGGAAATACGCGAAAACGGCACGGAGAGGTACGGATAGGTCCGTTTCCAGCCGTAGGCCAGGGTTTTTCTACGAGGGGGAACGAGGAGCGATTTTCGTGAATGCCTTCGAAACGTGCCCTAAAAGAAAAGTCCCGGTACCGGTATTCACGTTCATTACCTATATGTTTCTGTCTTATGCGGCTCGTTAAACGCAACGTGCTCAATACGAAAACGCCGGCGTCAGCCAGTAGCAGCGACCACCGGCCGCGCCTCGCCGCGCGCCATGGCATTGCGCTCTGCCTGAATTTTCATATTTCACTCCAATCTCCACTTCAGCTGCTCAACATATATCCCCAGCAAAGGTCGAACACTCGTGCGGGATTCATAAGGTAGCGCGGTGGACCGCGGGGAGAGAGAATTTACATCAGCAGCCGGACGGTTGAATGACTCTTCTCTGCGCGAAAATTATTTAGTGATAATTATTATCGGTGTCGTCCGACGATTTGTCCGCGCTAGCCGATTCGAGTATTTTTACAAACCGATTCTAGTTTCCGGCTGGAATATCGACCGTTTGGAAAATAACAAGCGATATATGGCATGGGAGTTATCATTTTTTTTTATTCATACTATATTGACGCGGCTTTTTATTACATTTATAGTTTGTATTACAGCCTGTGAATAGCTACGAGCCGCAAAATTTATTTTCGAGCGTACTTATCTTATTTTATAGTAATTTCAAATATTCTTTTTCTTCGTTGGGAAGCAATATCTGTCGGAAACAAATGCCATACTTTTGTGTACAATGGAAACAGTACAATGTATTAAAATATGTATTGATTTTGATTTTCCAAAAATATTAAACGAATAAATAATGGATGAAAATAATTTAATTGGCATCTCGATTAATAATGTTAAGTACTCAGAATCGTCGAACCTGATTGGTGGAATCCGAATTAGTTAGGGCACAGTCCTTTACATACTTTCCACACACAGGTATGACGGTAACATTTGGTAACACGTGGGACAGCGGCCCGCTGATGATCCGTCAGCGACGGCATAACGTATAAGCGAAACGATGATAACATCAGCGGCACTTATAATGCAAATTAGCTGGTGACACTCGACTCGGTAACAGAGTAATGTAATGCGCGAATAAATAGCAACAACTGGCCGGGCGCATCGCGCTGTCAAATGCGTCCTGAACTCTCATAAAGTACCGTTGGCTGCACCAATTCGTCGGCGTGGGCGTGAGTTGTAGGTATGCTTCTGATGGAAATATTGACTATTACGTGCGACCGGGAATGTGTATCATTGAATTGCCACCGTCCCATAAATATGCCGAAATTCTGCCGGTAACGTTTCATACTTTTGATTTATTCGCGAGAGACCAGACCACGATTACACGTGACCCGGGGGTTCGTTCAGGACCTTAGGCCTCTCACGTCTGATCATTTTGAAGGGTGTCGTCATTCTAGACTATAAATCAAACCCTCAGTATATTAGCACAGCCGCTTTCTAGTTTTGAACAAATTTTCGGAAATGCATAAATATTGCAAGAATAAGATTTCATTCGTGTTAGTAAATAAATAAATGAGAATGACTTGCTTCTGTTTTATATTCGTCTTGAGTATGAAAAATAGTTCATATTGAGTATATCGAGTCCTCATTTTAAAATATACATATTGCAATGTTTAAATGATAAAATTTGTACGTAATATATACATACAGTTTCTGGTCGAATCTTGGTATTGGAGAAAACTACCTATGCGCATTTATCTCGTTTTTCCGAAAGAGTAGTGCTTTCTCATTCGCAAATCAGTGATTAATGGAAGTCACGGGTATCGCGGGCAATATGGAAGATCGGGATCAAAAGCGAGACACATTCGTAGAAGCAAATTAGAGGGTGTTTCGAATTGAAGCGGTGAGGGCTGTTCGATGCGGAAGTGGGGGCGGGGGAAGTCGGGGAACGGGGGATGAACAAATGAAATGAAATGTCGCTGCTCTCGACGAGCGAACGAAAGCGGAACAGAACGGGGAAAGAGAGAGAGGAAGATTGTTTGTCGTTACACCCTTCCGTCCGTCCCATACCACTTCTATTTCGAGTTAGACTGCTTATTTGCCTAATTGCGTGGCACACCCGATAAATTTCGACAAATCGTCGTGTGAATTTTCTTTTTTCAATCTCGATTAATTTGCCCGCCCTGTACCAGGTTTACACATGGACCATCGATTGTATAGGTAAAGCTTGAAGGCTTACTGTTAAAACAGGATTTTTTATCTGAGAAGCTTCATATGATTTTAAAAATTCGACGTTTCTATTTATACAACAGATTGCTGCTTCTTGTTGAACTGAAGCCATAGTGCTCGTTTCAATTTATGACGTCAGGTGGTAGTTATGTCAAATGGCTCCCTAATACACTCGGTATTGAATTTACGTACAACTCGATAAAAAGTAGTGCGATGCACGCGTTTGGTTGACAGGGAACAGCGAGCGCTCGATTTGAAAAAAGATTCATCCGCAAAAAAGACGATTCGCGAATGCTCTCGGAGTGGCACGGAGATCCCACGAGCCGCGGCTCGTTAGGGGGTTAAGATCAATGGGTTCGTCGCGGTGCTCGTAATTTTATGGGATTCCATAACAACGAGCGCATCGTTTGGTATCGAACGAAGGGATCGGTGAAGTGGCGAGCGAGCTACGGGTAGGTAGAAGTCGTCTTGTTAAAAGTAGCCCGCCTCATTGCCTCCAATATCTGGTAGGTAGTACTGCTCTTCTGTCAGGGTAGCTCGGGAATCGAGCATCTCAATAGCCACTCGAACCTCCTGCTTCACTGCCGTCTTGTTACACGCGCACGTGTATGAATTGAGCGCGCGACTTTTGCTTAGACTTGTAACCTTTTATACATGCCGATTCCGGCTACATGTGAGATAAATCTGTGATAATTACTGAACTTCTTCTTGGAATTCTAACGTTTTACAAATGTGAACTCTAACATTTTACGATTCGTTTTATCGTACTAAAATGGAATGAAGAAAGTGCAACCTTTACATTAATAGTAGCATTTACTGATACCGAACGCTGAAATCGGAAACATTACATAAATCAGAACGAAACACACAATTCGTAAATGTCACAATCGAGAATGACAAAAGCATTCCAGACACGAGTAGCAAACCCTGTGGAAATTGATGCGGCGAATACCAACTGGTCGTTCGATAAACGGGCTGTATCTCTCCAAGGAACAACTTTCCGGGAAGAAATGGTCGAATCGAAGGGTATCACGTAGGAGGAGAGGCCATCTTCGTGGACGAGTTTCGGGGATTACGGTATCGAGTTAACGAGACTACGGGCTTCTAACGGCCTGGGGCTACTTATTTCGCATATCAGGCGCTAGCCAGACCACGTAACTGTTCCTGTGGCGAGGGGTGCGCAAGGCTGGCCAACACCTCAAGGCAAAAGCAGCCGCGTATAAAAACGTGAAATATCATGGGCATTTTCTTATCGCCGTCCCGGCCATATGTAAAAGCGAATAAAATTGTGGTAAGTTCCGTCGAGGGAACGCGTCGCGCCGCGCGGTGGTCGCTTCAGGCCAGTAGACCCGAATCTGATGCATCTGTTTTTGGTGAATAAATTTAGACATAAATCGTAACCTAGCGAAGCCAAGTGCGACCGTTTCTTACCAAGCAAATTTTCTTCTCTCGTATTGTGGGAAGAAAGACGAGGCAAAAAATGTTCGCTAACTATTTTTTACATGTATTTGCATTTTAATCGTGAACATAGACAAATTATTATTGAACCCGTTAAATATAGAAAAAATCATTCCGTATGGCGAAAATTAAAAATGACAATGCGAGAAGTTCTTTGTAGTTCATTTTTAAACGAAGATTCGTGTACGTACTCCGTCGCAGATCGTTCTCGCATTTCATTTGTTCCGTCTGGCGATTTCTCCGCTTTCTGTTTGGTGGAAAACGTCAGCATCGACGGGTTTTTCGCGCTACAAGTTTCCAACGTTCTCATCGGCGAGAATGATACGGCGAATCGAGCGGATTAAATACAGCGGGACTCATCAACAAGGACTACCGCACACAGCGGATAAATCGTGATTGCGTAATATCGCGCGAGCAGCCGCGCACGAGTAGAATTGCGTAAAAGCAAATATACAATAGACTACCTGAACGTCCTGTATTGTACGATTGTCTCCACGTTTCTCCTCTCGCCCGCGTTTCGCAGGAAATGCCTGCCTTGCATTTCCCGGCATTGTAACCACGCCGTTGGCTTCGGAGTATTGCCAGCCTCACCGTTTGAATTGCATTACCTATTATTGCTTATTGTTCGCCACTAGCTGCTCTCTCTCTCGTTCTTTCGCTTACCGACGCCACCGCCCCTTCTCTTTTTGATCAACCCTTTCCCTTTTTTCATCCTTCGCACGTACTTTTCTTTCTTTAACTGCGAGTGCGAGACTTTCATGTTACAGGGCAGTGTCGAATGAAATTCGCGAACATACTGGATAAAGTTTGAAAGAAAATTGTCTCCAAGTTGAACGCAGCCACTATATCGACGAAAAGTAGTAAAATGTTGAATTTAAATATAGAATTCAGCATGAATTCAGGAAAAGATTATTTAAGCCTTTTCTCGTAAGTGGAACGAAATCCTCGACAAGAGATGTGACATGAAATATCATTGATTTAATACAAGAGACAAATGACACGAGACGTATAATCTGTGTCTGTGGCGCGCTTCGAACTTTGGAAATGTCTTACCCTCTCCGTTTTCTGGAGAATCGTTTAAACTCCTTATACGTCAGTTTCATCCCCTTGGTCCGTGTCAATCCTGCGGGAAGCTAGGGGCATTGTCGCGTTGAAATTGTGCGTAACTACGACAATAGTTCGGTAGGATCGGCGGGTGAAATTAATGAATACTCGCGTGGGTCTTCTTTGGGAAGAAGGGGTGAAGAAAGGGATGAAATTCTTGGCCGGGGAGCCAAATATTTCAAACGAGGAGGGAAGGAGAGAGGAAGAATCAGCTAATCGTGACAAATACTGATCCGGGATTGCCGAATTATAAACTAATGTCTTGAGGAAACTTTGTCTCGAATAGCTTTCTCCCCTTATTCCCAATTATAAAGTCTCGATTGCTACCCTGACGGTCGAACGCATACGGTCTGACATCGTGCGCGTTTACTATTTCAGTTCATTTAAAATTTTTATTGTTNAGTAGTATAATTTTTATCAATTTTATTTATAATGGTAATAAAATAGAATCAGACAAATTTCTACTTGCTAAATTGCTTTTACTCATTGTACAACATAAGGAAAATAAATGTTTCAATATTTCGGGAACCAATTAAATAATGTAAACATATCTTAATTAAAACAATTGAAATTGTTTTTTCTCGATTTAAGTTAATCATGTTTGTAGACAATTATTATTTATACAATGCAAAAGGGAAGTTATAAAATAAGTTGCATTGTTAAAATTTCGTCGAATACAAAGTGTAATCCCTTGGTCTCCTTATAACGAGAAACAGACTCGAAAATGAAGGCGTGACGGGGTAGCTGATAGTATAGTTAAGGGGTAGACGGACAGTGGTAATGTAGCCCGGTCGTCGGAGAAAGGAAATTGGATGATATTTCCCGTGACGATCAAACCTTATTGCCAATTGGAAGAGGAAAGTTCGCAGTACATTTACCGGGAAAATCAGCGGGGTACTACGACCAACCAGAAAATGACTGTTATCCAATGTCGCGAAAATTTCGAATTCACACTCGAATAACTGTTTTTAGTTCCAGCTAATTGCGCCTATATGTATAAAGACTCTAATACCGAATTATAATCGTAAAAAATATTTGTAAATTAGACGAACAATTAAATATCAGCAACACCTTTTATCTATCTTTTCAAATTTTTTATCGTGATAGCATAAAACTGATTTCCTTCATAGCAAATGGATCCCTTCAAAAGGATCAAATAGCTATAAAAATCAGATCGCTAATTTCCCTCGGACGGTTGAATATTATCGTAATTTATTTCTGCGTTTCATTTATCCTAATCTTTAGCGTTACAAGGCGTATTGGTAATATCACTGGAGGCTGAGCAGTCGTACGGAAAAGGAACTCGTGGTTCCATTTCGATGTCCCTCGTCATAATTTCATATATCAGAATCCGCAGACTGCCACGCTTGGGGCGAGCAACGGTTTTCGCGAAAAGATCACATGTAGGGACGCAGCCGGAGTATAATGAGAGCCGGAAAGCGTCAGCGGCATCTAATGTCGGAAATTATAGCATATTGCCAATAAAATCCGAACCAGGGTCCGCCCTCGTACGAGCCGACTAAACAGGTTTCCTCCTGCTCTTCTGGGGCGACGAGCTTATTGTAACGAACGTCGGAACCACGTTTTGCCATTACACAAGATCTCGTCTCAGGGGAACGACCGATACACCGATAATACTACGAGTCGATAACTCGCTTACCGTTTGACGCTCCTTTCATTCCACCTTAATTCGTGTCGCGAACCACTTACGAAAGGGAACCGTTTCAGAGACGCGTACTATTTTTTATCTTTATTAAACCTGTAACACGTGGTATATATGTAAAAAGAACACGTTAACTAGAATAAAATTAAATATTAAACGATTGTGCAAACTGCAAATGTTGATGAAATCTGTACGTCTTCCTTAACGATGGATATCACTTAAATATTTACAGGCGGATTAATTACTTGAAGAACAGTTAGAATTTTCTTCGTGTTCAGGACGATACTTGTCTATCTCAGCTTTGAAAGTACTGTTCGAAAGACTAACGCCATAGTTACCGTCGAGTTGATGGTGAAGATCCGTTCTCGCGCTACTTCTTCGAACTTTCATCCAGCCTGACATTCTTTCTTGCCTTCGAGCATTTTTAAAGCCAATACCACAGCCGCAGCGCACTTCAGAACAGTCGGAGGCGTCGGTCTGGACCTGACATGCGTCTACGTTCGAATAGTCGTTCAACCCCGAACTGTTTTCTGTCTGAAGCGTTTAAAACTGTAGAGTATAAGACAAGGTAGAACAGTTATTATACTTAGCTTTTAAAGAATATTAAATTAATCCGATATCCAAACAAAGTGACTTACAAAATCATCTGTACTTAAATATTTATGAAGATTCTAAAATGTTGAAGTAAGCAAAACATTGCTCCACTATTAATTACTCGAATAATCAAGAATCTCCTAACATAAAATTTTTCGTGTCACTGTATTTTTAATATACGTAAGTATCTTCGATAGAGAAGTTCCAAGCAATAAACTTACTGGACAAGATTCTTCTGATTTGCGTATACTGTTTGCATCGATTTCTGAGTTCTTGGTTAACGATTGAGGATTGAAGGAACGTCCGCAACGTGGATCAATAATAGAACACACAGCACTGTGTGATGACAATTGTCGTTTGGATTCATTGCTGTCAACACGGGGAAAAGTCCATGTCCTCTCTTTGGATCTTATTAAACGAGGAATCATAGATTTGTCACATTTTTTGTTAGATAATTTCTTGTATCTCGATATGAAACTGGCTAATAGCAGTTTCTGTAACTTTATCATTCGTTCCTTCCTTCTCTCAACTTCAATTCGCAATTGCTGAACCACGCGTTCGTACTTTTTTATCATATCGTTCCGATGTTTCTTTACTGAATCCATTTCACGTTTATTTTCAATCAATTCGATTTTTAATCTACTGAATTCTCCTTCACCCTTAATTTCCTTTTCAACTGAATTACTCTTTTGGATGTCTCTTGTCAACATTTCTTCAAAACACTTTCGCATTTCCTCAAAGTACGCTAGTTTTTCCTTCATAACGTTAACAGTCTGATGCGATCGGAAGATTTTCTCGCCCAAGTTCTTGATCTCCTCGTCATTCGAACTCTGCGCTATCACCACACCGCTGACTTTCGTCTTCAGCGTGTTAAATTCGTCGTCCTTGCTACGAATTTCCGTCGACAGCCATTTCAATTTTGTTTCTAGCATCGACTGCACCTCCAACTGTTTTTGCAATCGTTCGCGGTAATTGCTCTTCTCCTCGCAGCACTTTTCAAGAACAGTTTCGAGTTCGTTAACCTTTTCGTGCAGCTGTTGCACCTTGAACAGATCGCCTCGCGCCTCTCCCGTTCCATCGTCTATCTCCTCCCCTAAACTTTTCCCCGACAGTTCCATCACCAATTTTTCGATCTGGGAAACCTGTTCCGCTATGCACTTCGGGAACGACCTCACCATCTGCTTGTGAACAAGATGAAGCACGGACAATTGGTCCTCCAGCGAAGCACACTTTTCTAAGCAATTCTCCAACCGCTTCAGATTACCGGTTTCGTTTTCTTCCTTAATTAACAGCTCTTCGGACAATTCTTTAATGCGTTGCTTATATTTTTGCGAGTCTACCTCAACCATTTTACGCAATTTTTCATTCTCCTTCTCCAGTTCTTCCATCCTGAGTTCGGAGAACGCCAGTGTGGCTTTGCATACTGCAAGTTCGGACATATTAGCATCTGCGACTTTTCTCAAAGCCGTTATGACGGATTTCACGTCGTTCGCCGGATCAGACTGTTCTGTGTCGGATGATCTGTCCTTTTGCATGGAACACTGCTTTAAGTTCTTGTAATAAGCCTCTAATTCTGTTGCATTCTTGCATGTATCATTATTATTCTCTAGTAATGAAAAAGTTTGTGTCCATTTTTCCTTCATCTCATCCATAATTGCACCGTCGTTAATGCTAGTCGACCTCTGACTTCTGCTACTGATATCGATACCAGAGTCTTCTTTCACATCGTTACTAATACTGGATCTGAACGTATCAAGACTATTTAAGGATACCTTCTTCGGCGAATTTTTGCTGTCGGAATAAAGATAATGTTCTGCTTTCATGTCAATATGAGCTTGCGTAACTAATTCAGTATTATCACTGCTACAGAAAAAATCATCACTACAAATTGAATTGTATTTTCCAATTAAACCGTGAACTCCCTCTTTTGGAAGACATTTCGATACGTTGGAATCTACTTCACTCTGCTCAACATTAGATTGCTCCTCTTTTTGCAACTGCAATTCTATTTCCAGGTTACAAATCAAATTTGCCTTTTGTATTATTTCGTTTTCTAAATCCGATGCCTTAGTTAAAGATTCTTGCAATAAACGTTTCGTGTTGCACAGCTCGTTCTCCATCTCCAAGGACTTCGACACCACTTTGATGTAGTCGTTCCTCTCTCTGTTCAAATCTCTTTCCAAAATTTCGATGCTCCTCGTTTTTTGATCTAACATTATTTTTAGTTCGTGAACAAGCCAACCGACATCGCTCGTGATGTCTTGTATTTTAACGAACAATTCAGGGAAGTGTATTCGAACCAAATCGTGAAAATTCGTCAGCTTCTCTTTAATCAATACTAACTCGAAATTGCATTTGTTTCTCTCCGTGCTAAGTGACTGGTTCTCGGCTCTTAAGTTACGTACCATTTCTCTTAACACGATTAGTTTCGACGTCATCATTGCGTTTTCAGTTTCAAGTTCTTGGCAAATTGATTGAATTCCGACATCGCCGTCAATCCTCTTTCGCTTCTTATTGTACATTATGTTATCGATGCGTTCCTTGTAAAACGCTTCTATCTGATCCACTGACCACTTCAGTAATTCTCGCCCTTGGTCCTCCACTACCTGCGTACGTTCCTTCGAGCAGTATTGTAGTTCCTTAACTGCGGTAGAATACTGGTCCGCCAATTTTTGTCTCAGTTCCAATTCTCGATCCAAATTATCGCATTCCAGAGTTTCCAAATTCTTCAACAAAATAGCGTTTCTTTCTTCCAGTTGTTCATAATCAAGAAACGATTTTTCTGATTGTGTTCCTCTAGAAATGGTCTCTATGGCGTCCCTCTTTGCGTAATAAATTAGTTGCATTTCTTCCAGCTCTTCGGTTAGTTCCTTAATCCGTCGCTTGAGCGTTTCATATTCTTCAGAATCAACTGTGATCAATTTTTCCGGCGTGTGTACAATTGAAGCTAACGTGGATGATTTTAGACTTCGTGGAGTCATAATCGAAAATGCATTTCTCTTGAGCACTTTAGATTCTGCGTTTAATTTTCTCGCTATCGCCGAGAAGTTCAGAATGCTCAACGTTTCCGGGAATGCATCAGCCTCAGTATCGATAGTAACGATAAAGCTAATTGTCTCTCTACCAGCCAAAACTTTTTGAAGAATTCTGGTTAACTTCGACTCGCGAAACGGTCCAGCGACGTGCACGTTGCCGATCGAATTACTAGTTCGAGCAGTTTTCAAACATCTTCCAAGCACCAGCAAACTATTGTTTATATTTCGCCATTCCGTCAACCTGACACCCGTTTCTGCCCTGTTCTTGAAACGCCTGGATCCAGCCACGTCGCAGAACGTTAATGTACTGACCTGAACCTCCTCCGGACTGTTCTGCCTCTCGTACTTCAACAATTTTATCGTAAAAAACGTATGAGATCGCGAGCTAGCGTCGTTAACTACCGTTGAGGCAATCGTCATCTTCGACTGAACGAAGACCAACAATTGACAGGCCTCTAAAGCCGTAGTGATGGCGATAAATTTCAAATCCTTCACGTAAGTCGACCCATCCTTTCGAGACGCCATCTTAAGCGGCTGTTTCTCTTCTTCGTTCACCACCAGAAGATCGTACACGTTATCATTGTAAATTTCAGCCACTGATATCCAAACAGATGACATACACTCATCACCGCAAGCGTCTCGTTCTTCCGGAAGCTGCGGATTCGAGTTGTTGAGAGATAGCCGAGCTTGCGTATACTCCTCTTTAGCGATCACTTCTGGATTTATTATATCTTTCTTACACTGTATCTCGTATGCTCGTTCGTCCTCGTTTAAGGTGACAATTCGATTACCGTCGATGACTTTGTACCACGGTGCGAGGGTGCAATTCACTGCGGAAAATAGCAACTCGATGGCACGTGGAATGATACCAGGTGATTTTGGCGTCCCATATAACGTATACGTTTTACCGGAATTCGACGCCCCATAAGTTAAGATCGTCGAGCTTTCGCCGAGAAGAAAATTAATCACCTGCTGCCGCACGCTGTGGTAAAAAATGTCCTCCTGCGAGTAGCTCGAATCGAAAATTCGCGTGAATATGTACTTCTTGTCTATGCTTTCACCTTTCTTTACGTGCAACGTCGTCGAATTGTGCACTGTGTAGATTTCTGCGCTGGTCGCTTCCAAGCTCGGCTTTATTCTAAGGTACACGTTGCTCGCGAATGAATAATTTGATAGCGTGCAATCAGAGATTGTGTTTTCAATCATTTTCGCAGGTTTTAAAGAAAGAGATCCCGAGGGAAACATGCTCTATGGGACAAACACAATAGAGTCAATGAAATTAGATCATTATTTTTATTATTAACAATAATGTAAGTAAATGTTAAGAATGGGGGAGATGGTAAACATACGAAATGTGTTTCGCTTCCTTTGGAATTTTTAATTCTATCGATTTCAGTTTTTATTGCTTTTAAATATTTTGATGATTGGTAAATCACAAGACCTCGCACTGTTCTGCTCCATTGTGAACAATTTTCTACCTTCGGCTAGGTTATGCAATACGCCACTTGTACCAAACAAACATCGTCTGAATATAACTTGGAGCGAGTTTATAACGTAAATTGTCTTTTGTCTGTCAATGTGAAATCTCTTCAATTTTTACTCGTGAATTCACACCTACATGTAATAATATAAGAAAAACCCAAACAGTTGCTCTTTTCTTATTAAAAGATTGAAACATTTATTTATGTTATAGAATATGTATGTTAATTATTAGATTAAATGTTTGAAGACACTAAGAAGTAAAGCTATTTATTCAAATGTCTGTATATGTATATCTACATAAATACTCTCCAATTCAATTACATAATAATTAATATGTAATTTCGATTTCGACAAGCCGATAGAAACGAAAAATGGCACCCATGAACAGTTTGTGCCTGGAAATATCCTCAAAGTTGGAGGTAAGCGGCAATTTATATGCATGTCGTTCGGTCCATTAAACGCAGCCAATCAAAGAAGAAGCTAATAGCCGAGCCGGTCGTGGTGTCGGTAGATGGGTCGCGCGCGATCCACGAAATCCGGCGTAATCTCGGTTTCGGAATCGTGTCGCTAGCACAAGTCGACCACTGTACACCGTAGACATTCTCGAAGGGATCGCGAATTGCAGGATCGGCGGTGTCTTTCAAACCCACAATCGACTCTTTGTATCGACGCCGCCGCCACGCACGCACCAAAACGCTTTCGCCGCTGCTTTCGGTATACACGTTGCCTCATCGCACGCGCTCTACTCCGGCTCTCTCGTAAGATACGCTGTTATTGGTGGTCCTTGTTTGATCGTTCGAACTTTCAACGACGATCTGCCTTTCTTACTTTTACCGCAGCTAATATGAGTAACGGGGATGGGGCTATTCTCCTAGATAAAGAAACCGGACTATTCAGAATTTCCTCAGGACCGAGCAACAAGTTGAATTCCAAGTAGCAAACTTTTCGATATTTAGCTTATTCCGAGAGAAAACGATCTTTTATGGAGATTAAGAAACAAGAAAAGCAGTGCTTAAGAAACTGAGCAAGAGAAGAAAACAAAAGTATCGATTATTTCGTCTAAAAGAAACTTAAAAGATCTCCGACCATTTTCGCCCGTAATAGATACATCAATTTTTATCTGCGACGTGACTTACGATACGATTGTATGGCTCGTAAAAACATCAAAGAACACGAAGAAAGTATCGGCAGGGGGAAAAGAAACCACAGTTCTTTACCTACGGTACAGAACGGCAACACACTCGTGCACGGCGGTAGTAAGACATCGGTATATGAAAAATAAGAGCCGTCGCCTCGTCCCCTTATATCGGGCGTTAATGTTCCTGTGGCGGATTGATGTTCCACCTTTATGGGTTATTTATTTAATACTGACAAATTTCGCCCAGCACTCACGCCAACGGGACCACCGCCAGCCCACTTCTTTTATAGCGTCTTTAATGGCACTGAAGAACGAAACGGCAGTCTGTGTCCGTGATTCGAAGAACCTCCCTCTTCCGAACATCATTCTCCGATTTTTCTTCAACTGCTCTCCACGATACACCAAGAGTGAACGATAAAGAATCGGTTTTTAAAACGAATACGAAGGCGGATGTTAATTCGAAATTTACGATTACCCATAATTCTATATAACTGTGAGTTGTCGCGAATATTTGGTCGAGAGTTTGTATTCTGTATCTGCGTTTATGAAAGTGTAGCAAGTCCAAGGAGCAATCCGCGCGAAAACGGGAGACGTCTTTAAGGAGCTCCAGCGTTCCGCTTTCGAGATATTAGATTTATCCATTTGTTTGCCGAAAGTCTCATAAATATAAGCTCTCTTTGACAGCGTCCCACGGGTCTTATCCGGTGCCATGATCTTGCGTGGGAGGACCAGGAGAGATGAGACCTTGGCAACGGGAATAGACGAAAAGGGGGAGGACGACATCCGAACGGCATCGATCCAAATCCAGAGCTCGCTCCATGGTACCATCAGTATTCCCAATTAACGGGCTGCTTTCATCGGGGTCGAGCGAGGGGGATCCACATCCGGGCTTACATTTATAAATATGATGATCGTAAAAGCAGCTATTACCGTTCGATGAGACGAGGAGGAGTCCTTTCGGAGGTACCTCGGCAAGAGAAAACACCTTATTGCGCGGGCAGAGGCGGTGAAATTGATGGCGACGCTTCGCATTGGGGTGGAAATTTTACGGATCGCGCCAGGCGCAATCTAAAGGGAATAATTAATGCGCGCTCCGTAGCCGTAAGCTTATCGAACCGACGCGACGCGGTGCGACGTGCAGCGCCGTGATATGTATTCGTCGGACTTTGCTACTGATTCGACCGTTATTGTGAAGTTACTGCGCGACGAATTTACTGGAAATTTATCCCCAAATTCGTTGCGATGCAACGGCACAAAGTTTACATCACAGCAGGATTTTTCTCAATGTGAACTACTCGCGAATCTTTTGCTAAGGTTTCTATTCCACTGAAAAACAATTTTTTTATTCAAAACCAAAGTTGTAAAGATGTGAAAAAATTACAATTAACATTCTCATTCTTACATTGATTATAATTTTACAATAAATTTAAGCTGATTATAATGCTGATAATAGCTAAAGCTAAAAGCTGATTTCCCAATTCCTGATATAATAGTGTCCATAAATCATCCACAAACGTTTATTAAACTATAATCAGTGTTCATTAGCCGTTCCAAAATCGCGGTTCCACGGGATGCCTCCTATGGGGAGATCTTTTCAATAACTCTTGGTCGGTCCTGGTAATTGGTGGCGGGCGATATCTCTCGTGGCTCCACTCTTCCTTCTTCCCTAACTCCGCAGCCCTTCACAATGTCGTATATAACAATATACCAGACTGTCTCGCCCTGACCACTATAGATAGAGAAACATTAAGTGACCCAGGCACGAGCACTCGCCCTCACACAGTGATATCGCGAAAGGGCAACAGAGAGGAAGCCACGTATGTGGTATATCTATACGTATCATTGACGACAGCTACAGGGGATGTCGAAGAGACGAGTCAAAGACGGTTTGTATTGCAGCCACCATTGGCTACCGATGTTCACCCTTCTTTCCTTGCCTGTCCTCCGAACACGTTTATCGGTCAGCAACTCTCATTTCCACGGACAACAAGTTTTAAGGAAAATAAGAATATGTACTCGTAATATGTAAGTTCGAATAAGTGTGACGTTATGAGAAAAAATCTTTAATAATTATCAAAAACAATACATATAAGAATATAAGCAGATGTTAAGAAATAGACGAATACAACTTATTTTATCTACCTCAAAGATCGAATGAAATGATTTAATTAAACGATATCTAAACAGAGAATTGATGTTAGATGTGTTTTGACAAATTCCATTCAGCAATAATAAGTTAATAAGGTAATATAATGATGTAAAAAATTAGGATTAGCTTTATTGGAATTACTATCATCTCAATCTGTAAATTTGAATGTAAGTAAAATAGTGATGTTCTATGTAAATTGAGCGTCACTGCCGGAAAAGTAGTGGATTGAATAGAGTACATCGTGGAGAGGGGCTCCAATGCGAGTCATAAACGTTTATATTGCGTTCGGTACGCCAGTGATCTCGATATTGGCAAATTATTGGTCCCTTCCTCGGATACGCGCCGAGTTTGACCACCGACCACATGCTATAGCCTCGAACTGAAACGTACCTTGGCTAATCCGAAAAAGTATCGTTGGTCGAACACTGAGAAAAGTTTAATTGGAAACATCTGGGAAAGCCAAAATGGCAACGAATGGAGTGATAGGAGCAGGTGTCCCGAACTGGTGGATTAACCGCAACGGGCAGCTTCTGGTCAATAGCATTTTTGTTAATGGGAGATATCTTTGTGAGAGAAGGGACTAATACAAGAGAGCTTCTAAAGACCATCCATCCGTTAGAGATATTAGCTACATTCATTGCCATTCAATGAGTACAAAATTGTATCGTCATTGAACTCTTTATTAATTGTACTGTTACACTCTCTGTGTATGAATTCCTCTTGCACGCACCAGGAGTTATAACTCGTGTTCATCTATTTGTTGGTAATTTCTCGTTACCGGTTCTTTAAAAAGCAATCTCACGCGCGGACACTTTCCACGCGAAACGGACCGTGGCAATCGTGGTAACGGTAGAAAACGAATCCTCTTCCAGGGCGATACTTTCTAGACCCAATCAACTGATATCGCGAGCTTAAGCCCTCCAAGAACCGCAACTCCTGATACGGTTCGTAGTGGGCTGGGGTGGTCTGATCACGAGTTAGTGGTTCGAGATGGCGAGGAAAGACCCGTGTAAGTAAGAGAAGCCCAAGCCGACTTTATGTCGGGACGTAAGCCGGTTATAGGCGCTGCCGATGTTATTTGATGGCCAAATGCACTCCAACACCGTGAGCCAACCTAAACTTCCCCGCCCGCTATCCGATCTCTATCGTCCGGCCAACATTTTCTGGGCCACCTTCATCGTTACTCATCAGCGCGAAGGAAAACTCGGTACATCAAGTTTTTAAGAAGATCCAGCTATTTCACGCATACAACACGCATCTTAGCCTTTAATGACAGTTTCGAAAATATATTTACGTGTAACGATGATTAATGAAGCGACAATTATAATTATGATAAAGTTATGAATTCATTCGTAGCAAAAAGCGTCATCTTTAAATACAATCAATCGAACTTGTATCAAGGAATGAATAAAATAAAATGCAATAAACGTATTTTCACGCATAATAGAAAATCGGAAACATTTTTTTTTCAAAGCGTTCCCATCTACACACGTAGTGGACAGAAGCCGACAGGGTATGAGTTGAAAATTCACACGTCGCGTGAAGTGTTAAACCTGTAAATATCAAAGAGCCATCGATAGACAATCGGGCAACAGGAGGACAAAGGAAAACGCGGCAGACAAAAGCAGCAGAGAAAAGAGATCCACCTGCCTCTCCAGCAGCGAGGCTCGTGCTCGGGCGAGCATAAAACGCGCCGCGCATTTTCCACCCCCTCGCGTATTAATACCTAACCGCGGCCGCAAAACTTAATGAATTCTTTAGCGAGATCAAAAAGAACTCCGGTCGGCCGATACGGCGAGCGGTGGCGGGTGCGTTTCTTTTTCTCTCTCGCTCGGTCTCACTTCCTTTTCTTTTTTTTGAAGCGCGAGGAGCGAAATTGAACGGCGATATTCCTGGGACGGTTTAACGACGACGCACACCCCCTGCCTCGGGCCACCCTTACACCCTGTGTCCTGTGTTTCCCTTAACGAGGCACGTTCCCCCGAACCTTTCGTTCCTCCAACCCCCTCACCCGTGGCTCATGGCCGCTCGCAGATACGAGGTGCTGCCGCATTATGCTCGGTTTCATCGCCGGCAACGTCTCACGCATTAATGGATTCCTATAGCGGCCCGGCCGTAATGAACACCCAGTCTACCGTGGGCTGTCTTTTCATCGGGATCCGCTGCGCGTTTGGCGACTTACGTTTCATTGCTGGTGATACGTCCCGATAATGAGGTCGATATTTCGCCACGGCGGAGCGTGGTTAAACGACGACGCCGTGTCGTCGCATCGCCTCCGCTGGGGTCGAGGGAATTTCTCGTTTAGAGATGATAGAAACGAAATATCATGTGGAAAGGAAATTCACTCTCTGATGCCGGACTGTCGTCATTATTCCGCGTCTATGCGGGCTTGTGGCATACGACTTTGCAAAATGGTAGAATGTGATCTTCTCTTTAAATACATCATTATATGTGTGCATATTTAATTTGTGACACATACATATATCATTTTGGAAAATGTTCTCGCATGACTCGTGTCTTTGAAAAATATTCTTTTTCGTAATGAATTGTTATGAAAGTATGTTATACTACTTAAAAAAGTCAATCTGATAGCAGAGGTTTTAATTAGTGCAGAGACGAGATTAAAATGGAAAGATAGGTTCACTCGATTGGAGCAGAAGCTTCCCGATGTTGGACGGAGCACGGTCATCCGTAGATTGCGTGAATTGTCTGCGACTGCATGTCTTAAGGTGATTGGAAGTTATGACTCCTAAACCGTGCTTCTGGCCGTCGGGAGGACTTCACACCAGGTCAGATACCGCCTCGTAAAATGTTATGAGAATTAATGTCACCCTTCGCTGTTCGTTGACGCGCGTTGTCTTCGCCGACGATGTCCAACCCTCCGCAACCCCGGCCCACTGGAGCGTTTCCTTTTGCGACTCCAGTGCGACCACGTCACCTTGGCGCAAACGTCCCTTTTGGTATGGCCAATTTCGTCGTTCCGGTGACCACAACTTTCGCGGCTAATGGAAAAGTCGATACCCGATTGCTCGACACCATGGCATTAAGCCATCTACCACCCCTATCGCTGCCCAGGATCCTTTTAGACGCTCTTCGGCTGCCTGTTCCGGATTTTACGATTGCTCATCTTCCGTCGAGGTCCTGACAGTTTTTTTTCTATTTACCATTCTCCCTATTCCTTCCAGAGACATACCCCAAACATGAATTGGCTGAGAACCTCTACGTTATTAGGACCTAATTGAGAAGCTTCAATGGAAGTATTGGAGGTTTCAAAAAAATCTCGACGAAATGTAAGGGTTTTAGTAATTTAAGGTTTGTAAAAGAGCTAAGTATACTAAAAGATAAAATAAAGCAATCAGGAATGTAACAGATGTGATCTTCTTTTTGACGCCTACCAATTAAATTATTAATCAATCGATCAATGTTTTCTGTATTGGACTGCCTGATACTAATGACAGGAAACGAGACACTGACTATTTATTTCTGAATCAAAGCAATCACTCGGCGTAACGATGCAGCCATGCGCAAAACCCTCTATGTTTTGGTTTATCAGACTTCTTTTATATACTAAATAATAATTTCACTTGTATAAGGTAACTGCTGAACCTTGAATTCTATTAAAAGTCACTCAACCCTTTCGCATTATGCGTGAATGTTACATACATATGTAAATTGTAATATTCTAAATTCAACTAAGCCTATGAATGAATTGAATTGGATGCCCAGTATGTGATCTATTTATTAACGATCCAAAAGGGAAGTGTGGCTATTATTTAGTTGAAGATGATGAAGAATGAACTTTCTAATCGGATGATCTGATCGTACACGGAAACGAGGAGCAGTCCATCACAATTCGTGATCGTATAAAGATGCCACGCATCGACAATCGTTGGATGAGTGGCCCCTTCCGGTCGCCCACCGCATGTATATTAACTAGCTGTGTTGCAGCCGTCAGTTTAGACGATGATTTAGTGGATGCATTGATTGGGTCGATCAGAGGCCATATCATCTCGTTTAAAGTCTTCCATCATCGGTATAACTATTTATAGACCATACATGATCGCCATGATCGAATCAATTTTCGCCTCTATCTTACTCGCATCATACATATACATGTATATGTGTACATGCAACAATCTAAACGATATTGGATCGACCGTTAGATCACGTGAATGCATTCAAGCTCATTTCTTATTTCTTTGATTCTCCGAACTATCTATAATAAGAAACGTATTTGCTTTTAAAATTTCAATTATATTCAGATTAATATTGAAATATTTGACAAATAGGTTCGATACAGTCAGTTATGATGTTATCTAGTTCAAGAGCTAATCTAATACTTGAACAAACTAGTGAAAATTTAGAAACATATTAGGAGGTAAAATTTGTTCCTTCAATTAGGAGGTAAAATTTGATTCATGATAAACTTTTTATATCACTTTTAACGTACCAACAACAGGAAGGTATAATTACTTTGAAACAGTAATATGAATCGACCGATTTCTTTTTCCTCGCCATTCACTTGCATTCTTTTCCTCCCTTTAGCAATCAAACGGGCGGCTTCAATATTTTCAAATTAGAGAGACTATAATTTTTTGCATATAACAAAGCGCTCTTTGCACCCGGTACACTTTTTAATCATTACGTCAATCAAGCTACATCCCCCATTCAACGACTTTCCGCTCAGTTTAGTCCTCGATAAAAGTTAACACACGATACTTCCATGATATTCCATGATACTTGATGCGTGCTTATAAATACGATGAAATATAAAAAATATACCTAATTATTTATCTCAATTATAAAAGTTTTCGAATTTCAATGTACGGAATAAAACGAAACGCTAATCAACGATTACATCATCCCTGCTGTGGACGGCTAAGTAGGAGCTCAGTTTTTTCAACGGCAGCGGTAATCCAGCAGACTGGAACATTCCTCGGAGGAGGGTTGGGAGATCGTTTTACATCGGACTCGATATTCTGAGCTCGTCGGTTGGTTTTCCTGGCACGGAGTTATCGAGGGGTGGCGCGGCGAGAATTAAGGCTTCTTGCGGCATAAAAAATCTGTGTAATCAATTATCGAACCTTTTACCCCATATTTCACGGCCAATGAGTCGCCACCCCCGCATCTTTGAAGCCCTCCGCGTCGGCTGCGCTAGATTCTCGACCCACCCTCGACACTTTTTAGCCGCGGTGGCTGCTTCTCCTTCCAAGTTTTCAGTCTCCCTTCTATCCGCCACCATCACCCTCCTCCTGTTCGGCCTCTTCTTCTCTATCCGTTTCCTGCTTGCCGAAGGAGAGACGCTGTAGTCGAGCCTTTGTTTGGGATATCAAATATTTATTTTCTTAAATAACGCAGAAGCCCGGCAGAAGGCCGGATCGCGAGCATTTCCCCCTTAATAAATTATCAGCGATTATTGGTCCCGTTTGCCTAGCTGCCTCCGGAAACGAGCACTCTTTTTTTTACCCTCTCTTTCTCCTTCAATCTCATCTTTAGAAAACTCCGAACAGTGCAGGTCAACCGGAATCAATTCGGTCTTTTGCTTCTTTACGTTTGTTGACCGAGTATTTCTAGTGAACTTTTCCTGGACGAACGAGGGGAAGAACATCGTTTCTTCTAAGAAGTGACAACTGAGTAAAACATGTCGAAAAGAAGGAAATTGAAGAAGATCCCATAATTATTTGAAAATCATTTACAATGGCACCTCATAAAATTTTTATATTGGATTCCTGGAAACTTATACATAAAATCTGTAATTCTTGATTGTCTGCGTTGGTAATTTTGTCCATGTTGAAATCGTCGATATGAATAAAGTGAGAACTTCAAGGTCTGAAGTAAATCGCAAGAGTCTGCAACGACATTCGCGGCGGTCCGCGTTTCATGTGTCAATTATTCACAAGGTAGTCGTTGCTCGACCACTCAAGCGAGCCTCGAACGTGCGAAAGGGTCCGCGTTCGTTATAGGGTAGATGAAAAAGAGGATGGGAAGAGGTGTTCTCTTTGACACAGCATTGATATAATATTAATCTAAGCGAGCAAAACTCAAAGGACAACCGTCTGTCTCGTAACGAGTCCTTGTTCCCCGGTGTACGAATTCATGGTAATGCAGAAAGCCGCGTATATCACAAAAGGGAATACGTGGTTGCGAAAACAAAACGAATACCGCACTTTCATGCGCGCGTTTAGACGCCCGGTACTAAACGGCGTGGAGCGAAGTACCGTAATAGCTCTTCGCGAATGTATCACCGATGCAATCAGATGCCAAATTATTGAGCCCATTGTTCAATGAAAAAATGGAGTACCTTATAATTATTTAAAAAAAAAATGGGAGAGTCGATGTGACTATTCGTTCTGCATTAAGAATTATTGTATGGGTGGTACTGTTTTTTATTCTTGATATTCCTTAAAATCAAGTTAATTAAAATATGAACAAAAAGATCACATTAAAACAAATGTTAGGTTTTAGTAATTAATTTGGATTATAAGTTACTCAGGTTTTGATAACCTATTTTTGGAACAAATATATTGTCCTTGTTTATAGATAGTCGATTTTCTTTAGTACTCCAGTTTCGTCTGTTAGCATTAAATTCGGCTTGAATTGAAAACAGAGAACAGACTATGCGCTAAATACCTGATCTTCACGCGAATTTTTCTTCCACCGTAGATTTTGTCGTTTTCCCGTGTCACGTGTGCACAGGTAACGCATATCCCTAAGTCTGCATGTGTACACTCTTGTCTCGACTGAAGTCGTGACGTTTGTTTTCATGCTTACTTTACCGCGTTGAAAAAAGATTGAAAAGTGGCTGCCGAGACGGCAGCCAGCGTCGAACACCAGCCGCCGTAAAGGGGTTGCGCTAGAGACAGGGGGGTCCTGAGATTTTTCTTCGCATTGTCGCCACGCGAGTTATTTGCTCCTAGCGCTGCTTTAATTGTTCGTAATTGGATACGTTAATTATGAATTGCAGCAAGGATGCAATAATAGCTGCTGTCAAAACCCCACGCATTTTAATGTTAAATAACATATGACAGTTTTAATTACATTTTCAAATTTTGTGTCAACTAAACTGAACACATTTGGACATTTGAATGAATAATAAGTAGTTTAATAACGAAACAAGTAATCGAAGCATCGATAGAAATCTTGATGCGATTTATAAGCTTCCCCGTTGTTTACTTCTGTATTAAATGCCGCGGGAACTTTTCATTAATGCCCGAATGAATAAATGCCACCGGTGTTCTCCCCCTTCACTTAAATTCTTAATGCAGCAAGCCTGGTGGAAAGTACTCCGGGGCCTTCAAAATATCTTCAAGAAGTTTAAAGTCTTCCCTCGATAGTATGTAAATATTGTATGTAAAGCGCGACATCAAAGGGATTCTTCCATAGCATAATGTCTTAAATTTCGCTGGCAGGAGAGATTAAGGAACAACAGGAAGCGAGGATATTAGGCACGCGTGTAACAAAGAATTGTCTACTTTTAGACGTCTGAAGATCCATTACAGCATACAGCATAAGGATTAATCTGCGTTTAGATATATTTATCAATCAGGATTACTTTTACTTATTCTCACCTCGACATATGGCATTCGCGTAGAATGCAATGGAGAAATAATTTTCAAAACGTCAAATACAAGAGGAATACAAAGAACTATTTTGTACGAACAGAATGTAATTAAAAGTATTTTTAAACTACAGGAAATGTTTGTAGCGCGATACAATATAATATTGAGTGATGTACGTGGAAAAATGGTTTCAAACAACAAATTAGTACAAATTTTTATAAAAACATTCCACGAAATCAAAGTAGGACATCACGCGTAACGAAGAATGCTTAAACACGAAGTTTCACGAATTTTCCGATGAATATTCAAGAATCTCGCCGGACACACATAATGTAATTGTCAAAAGGACGTGGGTGGTCAAACGCGCAAAGGAAGAACAGAGATCGACGCGCGGCAAAAGGACCACAAAATCTCTGCTGGCATTCGTGCCACGATGTTCGCGAAAACTTTGTTACATTTTTGGTCGACTCGACGACATATGCCGGCCGAATAAGCCGGATCAAAGGGATGGGCATGAACGTAACAAGAGGAGCGAAAAAGAGATACAAACGAAAGAGAAGCGGCATTGCATTCCTTTCCTTCTCCGCCCTCCTATAAAAGTTGGTGGAAATCTCTTCGGTCAGTGAAATAAGTTATCTTCCGAAGTTATCGGCAACACCTGACAATATTAAATTGATTCATCCATCATGAAAGGAGGCTGTTCCTGCATTTTTACATACACACTTAAACACACTATGTTTCATATGTAGTCGCCTGCAGTGAATTTATAAGAAAAGACATAATTTCCAGTTTCTGTAACGAAAAATGCTTTTTGCAGTGTTTACACATTATTCAAGGAACAGTCGGAAGAACGCGGGCTGAAAAATTGAACAAAGCGTTCATACCGGATACATAAAGTGAAACACTTGAAAGCACAATCGCGTTCAATAAGGAGGACATGAAGGAACGGCAACGACAGCATGCTGAGTGAGAAAATAATTACAAACGTCAAAAGGGAAGTTTTATCTCGCGACATCGTGCCGGACGCGTGAGCTCCCTTCCTTAGGGAAAAAGAGCTGCACGCTGGAGAGAGTCGAAAAATGAAATGGCAAGATGGAAAGAGAGAATGAGGCAGGGACCAACGCAAGCTGCTCGCGTTAAACCACAGAAGAAACAAAAGGTGCCGCCGGTGAATTAAGAACGATATTTTAACGCTCGACTTAATTGCATTAAACCGGGACCGAAGAGGAGGCGAGTAACGGAAACAGACAGAGAAAATGAAGAGGAAAGAAGAAAAGGAGCCGAAGAGTAGTCGCTAGGGGAGGATTGGGAAGAAGGCTGTCAAGAAAAAAATAAGAAAACACACCGCGGGTGGCGGTGAAAGCGCAAACGGGAAGGGAAAGGGGCGCGGGTCAACCTTCATGGTTGTTCTATTTCGCGATTGGATGTGCCGCGGTAATACGTCGGATTTTCAAAGTGCTCCTTGTCCCGGCGCCGCTGTACCCTTTGAGCCGAAACAAACAGAGTGCTCGCTTTTTTTCGCGAAGTGGCCGGGGCGAGAGGCAGGGACCGAAGAAACGGATTATGTTTTAGATTCCAACTGGAAGACCGGAGAGGAGAGAAACGCCGTTGCGCAATGAGGAGAAGAACGGACGGCGCGGAAAGGAAGCGAGTACACGAGAAAAAAAAGTAGAAGCCGAAGGGATGGATTGAGAGAATGTTTTCAAGACCACGCAAAGCATTCGAGGTAAAAAGAGTTTTCTTGTAGTGTTTATCAGCGGCTTTTTACTGAATGCCTCATGTGGCTGCAATACCTTCGAAGTCCTCTGTTCTTTAAATAATGGATCTATGAAATCAACCGCTTAATTCGATCCTTCAAGGTAGTAATCGCGGAAACTGATCTTTTTGCGATAATTTAAAAATTTTTTAATATTTAATGGCTTTACTATTTACTGATGGTTAAAGTTATTGAAATCCAAGCCTTATGATAAGCGAGATATTTATCCTCAAAGTTTTACTTTTTAACATGTAATCCCCATACTGACTCCTCGCGAAACTGACATTTTTAATTATGGCATAAAAACTGTTTTCACAATGTTTAAAAAAAAAAGTCGAATATCACGTAAAGAATTCAGAAAAATCTTACATGAAAAAATCAAAGTGGTAAGCGATATCGTTTGTAAGTAAAAGCATGGTAAACTTTGTAGAATTTATATGAAATAGAGTAAGAAAACGAGCGCTTAGAGGAGGAGAAACGTAAGAAGCAGGCTCGAGCTGTACACTCATATTTAAAACTTTCTTTTTACTCTCATTGTCAGTAAGAAATCCTGGTGGCATCTGTGTATGTATACGCAGCCAACTTTTAGATGACACTGTAGCACGACTCTTACCGTAATCCTTTCATTGCTGTATCAAATGATATGAAGTTACCAGTAC
>NW_017177343.1:619226-621066 GCF_001652005.2 Ceratina calcarata
CTACTGCACTATTTGTACACGTTTATTATTAATCTATTATATAATTATAAATGTATTTATGAAACCGCATGAAAGTTCCTCTTATGATTCTCTAAAGTAAGTGGTCCTTTAAAATATCTTTGGCAAGTTTCACAAAAGAAACGATACTTGTTATTGTGAGATTTTAAATGCTTATTCAATAGATCCTTCCTAGCAAATGTTTTTTCGCAGTACGTACACGAGAATTTATCCGGGTTCACGTGAAACGCATTATGTCGAGACAGATTGTCCATTCTTGTGTACTTTTTCGTACAAATCTCGCAGGTGAACATGGTCCTCTCAGAGTGACATCTTTGGTGATACCTCAGGTATCGCTTTTGCGCGAACGTCTTTTTGCAGGCACAGCAAACCACTTGATTCGATTCATCTTTCTTCACATCCATGTGATCGGCCAGCTGATCGCTGTTATTGAACTCTTGTTTGCAAAACTGACACGCATATCGTTTCAATGGTTTGGATTTTTGGATTTTGTCTAGGAATGTTGGATCTGTCATGATTTTATAAAGAAAAGTATGCTTCAGTTTCTCGTTCGATTGTGCGTTAGCGTCCGGCGCATTTTGCTCGCAGCAATTCTTTTTGCACAAATTGACAGCTTCTTCCACAGTATCTTCATTACTAGAAGATGATGTACTCAACGCTTTCTCATATGACTTCAAATTGTCTGCTGAAGTACTGGCTATGTAACATTCTTCAGAATCTTCTCGTATTAAAAACGACTGCAACATGTAGGTTTCATTATAGGAACATAATTATATGAATATTAATAATGATAATCAAATAATTAATTGAAACAAACGTTGTTGTTATCGTCACTAGCGTCTTCTGTATCTTCGTCAGATTGTGACTCAGCTTGTTGGTAACTTGGACTAGTTATTAACTTGAATAACATCGAATTCTCTTCTGGAGCCTCAGTCTGTGAAAAAAAGTTACAGTTCTTTCAGAAATTGTAGTATTCTTTCATATCTTACTATAAGATATACTCTATACGTTTGAGTATACATGTATTGCTTGAAATTATTCTTATATAATATTTAAAAATTATATATGCCATTAACATTGGTGAAATCTATTTATCGAATGGACATAGTACATAGAAATCGTGCGAGTGACATTTCAACACATGTGTTTACATTTCCACCGCGATTTTGAAGAATGTCATGCTGTCCACGAATGTGAATCGCTTCCATTTGTATGTACATACGTAACTGTGAACGTATTTACGTACTACGTATACAATACATGTATAATGTATACATATACATACTATACATACACAGCTGAAAGCTGTCACGTGACGTACCTTAGGTTTAATCGACATGTCTAACGCTTCGTCAGGATAACGTAATCGTTCTTCCTCTTCAACACATTGTCTTCCTGCTCGATACTCGTTTAAATCTGATGTTCTCTCATGTAACACATTGTATTCACCAGTCTTGGATAGTTTTGAAAGTTCGGAATTTGTTGAACGTTGTTTCCCTTTCTCCATTTTTACAGTAATAATTTCGGATACTGCGTGAATGTTGCTATTGGAATTAAATATTCGCTTTCTCGGTACGGTTTTTACTCTCATTATTATTGACCGCTAGGTAACAGTACAAGGATATCAATATTATTGGAACAATAACTTCAAATACCATCAAAGTATTGATTTCTTCATCTAATATAAAAAGCAAGTATCCTCCTGTTCAAGATAAAATAACGAAATGCAGAAGAAACGAAGATATTTTTAATGAAAGCATTAATGATCATTTGATAAAAATATCACAGATTTGTTTAATTCTCCGGTCCCACTCTAATAAAC
>NW_017177344.1:0-712 GCF_001652005.2 Ceratina calcarata
TTAATAAACACTTTAAAAAGGAACCCAGTCTTGTTTTTCTGTGATTCGACGACAAGGCCAACGTTGAGTATCTTATCGTCTAGCTTATTTGTCTTTATTGTTGAAGAAGACCCTCCATCTTCTCGATGCCTCCATCTACTCGATCCTCGACCAAGAAGGGTATTGAACTTCATAAGGGCCTTTCAATTCCGCTCCGCGTGCGTGACCGTGACGATCCTCGGCGTCCTAATCTCCAAGTCCTACGCTGTGAGTTCGATGAGCGGTACTTTAGCCTTCCAGAGCCAAAGACACAGTTGTAAGCCAGATTCTAACTCGGCTCGCGAGACTTTGTGTAAGGAACAACTCAGTAATAAACTCTCAAAAAAGGAACCCAGTCTTGTTTCTCTGCGATTCGACGACAATTGACTAATTTATTCAATGTCGAAGTAAGATAGCTCACTGCTAACTCTATCAGTTTGCATAGATTATTTCGCCGAATTCAACTAGATTCTAGCTGTAAGAAAGCTGCAAACTTGTGGGCGAGCTTGTGTCCACGCGCCACATCCTCAACTCTCATTACCCACATTTCTATTCGGTCTAATGGACAACATTTACAGCCTTGGTTATATTAAAGATTAATAGTACATCATGTAATGATACAATTTAGAATTGAAAGTATTCTAGCAACCTCTATACGCTCGTTGTTAATATTCTGTTTAAGGTATTTTTGAAT
>NW_017177345.1:0-821 GCF_001652005.2 Ceratina calcarata
AGGTTGCATGGATGGCGATGTCACTTCCCGAAATGCAAAGGAATGACGCAGACGGAGGCGGGGGATGGGGCCCATCCGTGCGAACATTGCGGGGAATCATTTCAATCTCAGAGGGGCTTGTCGATTCACGAGATGCATCGACACCCCGAAGTGAGGAACCGCAAGAGAGCTACGAGCGGTAGAAGTGACCAGGATAGGAATAGACCAAGCAACAGAGCCTCGGCTTGGTCGAAGGAGGAAGTGGACCTCCTTATAATCTTGAACGAGAGGTACAAGAATGATAGGCAACCAAATGTGGCCATTAGACAATTCCTTCCTGGTAAAACGTTAAAACAAATTAGCGACAAAAGGAGGCTCTTACCTGCGCAATTATCACCTGCTCCGATAGTGCCTCAGGAGGGTGATGAAAACTCGGACAACAGCAGCTCCACTTACGAGTCGGCGCCAGAAGAGGAAGTCATCCCTCTTGCCCAGGAGGATGATGACTGGGAGACACCGTTCCGAGAATCGCTTCGGGTCGGTAGTCCAGATAGCAGCAGCAACTTCTGTGAAATAGAAAGAAAGATCGAGGAATTGGCAGGTCAGCCTGTAACAGAAGAGGAAGACGTTAATATGCTGCTGCTAGAGTTCACGGAGAAGCTGAAGGAGGGAGTGGATGCCAATTCCGAGGGAAGAGGCAGAGACAGGAACCCGAACGTGGAAAGAGGGCGACGGCCGAATAGAGCAACAAGACAACGAAAGTATGAGTATGCCAGGTGTCAGGAAATGTATAAGAAATGCCCTAAAAAGCTCCTGGACCTGGCACTCATGAATAAGCCTTT
>NW_017177346.1:0-821 GCF_001652005.2 Ceratina calcarata
AAACGTTTCCCTAATAAATATGAAAATAGTATTGTTTTTTCTGGCGTTATTCTAATTTCTAAATATCGCCCCCGACCACATTTCAAACTCCGAATAGTTCCATTTCCGTGATAATTAAATGCCGACAACAGTAGCTGTCGAATGTCGAAGCGTTTTACGTCCCTCCGTTACCATTTCCATAACCAATGTCATTTTACGTCGATACGTCTAGGCGTTGATTAGCTCCCTTTTGTGTCGCGTCGGTCCACCGTGCAAAAGCCCGACGTTGCAAGAGCCCGACGTCGGAGTTGCTTAAGCGCCTGGGGCGTCCGGTGTATGCGCAGCAGCTCTTCTGATATAATTAATCGCGGAACACGGTCCATTTCGCGGCGACTAAGCGTGTATGTACAAATGTACCGACAGCGTCGAATTCGCAATTTGCAGCAGTGATTACGAGTTGGCGTTAGTCCTCTACCACAGAGCTGCGAACCTGTATCCGAGGGACAGCAGTCACAGCGTGGCGGCTAGGAAGACCGCGGCTACGATAAGCTCTTGCCATAATCCGTCGAAAGCTCTGCGAAAGGCTTTGCCCACCACCGGGACAGGGGAGCGATTAACCCTCGCCCTCTGCCCGGAAACCGCGGCCATCATGGCGAACGAGAAGCTGAAGAAATCCCCGGAACCTTCGTCCATCACCGAGGTACTTAGGTGAGCCTCGCCAATTTTAGTCTTTACGATCACGGTAAAAGCTTCCGGTTGAAGTAAAACGTCGCTCGCAGTTAAGCACCATTTTTATTAGAATCCACCACCCCCTTTCCTCCTGATGCTGTTTAAGTCACTGT
>NW_017177347.1:0-821 GCF_001652005.2 Ceratina calcarata
CATTCAGTACAAACTATTCACTGTAAGCATTTTATTATTAATTTCATGCAGAACGCCTTATATGCGCATGCGCTTCTTTCATATTCTCCAGTGCAAACGTACTTTGCAAAGTGAAATGGAATTAAAAACTGGTCATTGAAAGCATTATTTACTATTAATTTTATTACTTATTAGATTTACATATTATCCTACTTGTACAATTGCATTATGTAATATTGATAAACATGTTATGTATTCAACAACATTCGTGTATGTTGAAAATGAGAAAAGGACAAAGAATTTTTACCTGCCCTTACCTGGATTCCACAATGACCCTAAGACCCTCCATTTACGCATACTATCGCACTGTATCCGTGTACTTCGAACTCGGATCGACTTCGGCTTAGTAGAGAGAGAAGGCGAAACATCAGTCCGTCGCTCTCGATATTTCGCTTTCTTTCTCTACTAAGCCGAAGTCGAGCCGTCGATCCGAGCTCGGAGCACATGGATACGATGCGATAGCATGTGTAAGTGGAAAAGATGATTCTCGTTGGCGTAGGCGGGAACCAAGGAAAATCAGNACACCAAGATCTTAGGGAACCGTTCTCGGTGGCACACTGGGTAAATTTGAAACTGATCGCGAGTAGAAGTGAACTAGGTTCGTGTAACAACGAGAGAGAGGGAGAAAGAGAGAGAGACACACACACACACAACGGTGTACAATTCGTGCAACGTGCCACCCCGCCCGAAACGATGAGTGGAGACTGACGTGTAAACGCAACGAATAATTAAGGTGATTCATCCGAGTGCTCCTTTCCACTGTTTCCAGTTTCGTTGCCAGT
>NW_017177348.1:0-820 GCF_001652005.2 Ceratina calcarata
TTAATTTCATTTGATGGACGATTTATTGAAACTGTTCATGACTTTTCATATCAATCATTATTATATGATTTACTACGAAGTATTAAATAATTTCTAATATGCTGTGTTTTCTAGATTCTTTGCTACACACTTTAAAAGTCTAAAGATAACATTAGTTAGAAACTATGGCCAATGCCAAATGCACGTGGTCACGCTTCATTAGTTCAACTCGCGAGCAAATTTTACGTCCGACTTAACGCCGACCTACATTCCCGGAAAACTCGCGATGCGGCCGCGCCAAGTGTCAATTAATTTCGTTTCGGAATTGCACGTGCGCCGAAAATTTACCACCGTGAGGACGTGCATCTCGACTAGCGAAAAATCCAATTGATAATTCATTCTAAATTCCGAGAAATAAAATTCAGTTTTTATTATACCATCACGTGGGAAGGTGGCACGTGCCGTTGAACGCGTGCAAGTGGTTTAACATTGTTAAAGTCAATAACAATAATTTTAATTCCTTTCGTATCCTGGCAATAAATGTAAACAAATTGATTTATTAACTTCCATTACGAGTACGCTTCGTGTATTTAGTGAAAACCTGCATTTACAAGAAATACATATACATAACAGCCAAGAGTATAATGAAAATCAAATGTTAAATGGAAAACGTGAAGGAATTTCATTCTTCAAATTAACGTTATGAATATTTTATTCCACTCCAATTATTTCCCTCAGTTACTTTTCATACTTCTAAAGAACAGTTTATGCTTATATGCATTTCTTTTATTATTTTCACAAATTGAAGCTTATATACTCAAGGTAGCTCGTGTGAGAGAGG
>NW_017177349.1:0-819 GCF_001652005.2 Ceratina calcarata
ACGAGATTGTAAGATATCTGTTGATGTGAAACGGTTTTTCTCTGAAAAGACCATGTGGACTAATAAATTCATGGGTGAAGAAGAAATTTGTCATTTTACACGATTGATTTTGCATATGAAAGCGATAAAAGGTTTCGGCGAATCGCGTTTTGCTTGGCCATAATGCCGGTAACGTCATAATGTTCAGAGGCAGAAAAGGAGGAGCTTAAGTAGTTAAAGGGAATAAAGAAAATAGTTTTCCCCTTTCATTATGGGTCGGGACACGGTCGAATGCAAGAATACCTAGCCGGCCGGCCTTCCATCGGGCAAACTTCCTTGGAAATTCAGGCTGCGAAGCCGGGAAACTTTTTTTAATTTCATTTACTCTAATTTGTAAAGTAACTTTTCAATAGTAATTCTCCTGTGCGGCCGCGACGCGACGCGACGGGGTCGACGGAGACGGAGCGGCGGACGGTGTGCGGGGACGAGAGAAGGCTAGAAAAGGAGAAAGAAGGCCGGCCGAGAGTTTGAACGGCAAGACCAAAGAGTTTCGTTACTCTATCGGATCTTATTACTTTGATTACTTACCATTAACTTCGAAAACTTTTCGCGATTGTACCTCTGTTCTCTGTGAACGAGTACAATCGTGAATGAAATGGCATTACAATTATTTTATGCCATTGAAAGAATCAACACTTTTATTAAACGAAACACTTCAAATTGGGAGATAAGCTCTGCCTGTTACGAGATATGCATGATTCCATCGGTATTACGACTTATAATTCAATATATTCATTAAGATCTGAATTTAATTCATCAATTTTTGAAGCTACATTAACA
>NW_017177350.1:0-819 GCF_001652005.2 Ceratina calcarata
GACAGCGATTTTCCACAATCAAGAAGATAAAGAAACAGCAATTCAAAATTTAAAAGAGGAAAATCAAAGTATATTGGCTACACTAAATACCGGAAACATACCCTGGACAAAGTATCTTATTTCACCAGAAGTTCTTCTGAGCCTGCAGAAAAATTTCCTCGGGAAAAGGCCATTATACAGTGTCTAGTTAACGTGAAACGAACAATCTATTACTGCGGAATGCATTCCCATATAGCTGCCGAACCAATAGCCGAGCTAAGTTGGAAATATTTAATACCTACGTCGATCGCGACCAGCGAAATCTACTCACAAGAAGAGTTAAAGCAATTACGAAATCATATAATTTTCCCTGCTGAAGAACTAGCTGTCGTACATGAAATTGCAAGAGAAATGACGACCACTAACGATGGAACCAATTCTTTTTCGATCAATGAACTATTAAGCGAACAAACCATCAAGAAAATTACGAAATCACCCATATTTAGAATTTGGGAAGGATTCCTGGAATTCGGAACAGTTAGTGCAGGATTAATAACTATATTTATTATTTTTAAATTCATTAAAGGTCTCATCGACATCTTAGCAAACGGATACACTCTGCATACCCAATATGGGTGGAGCCCTCACATATACGGCGCAATGTGTTCATCAATCACGTATCTCCTGGTCCACCTCCGAAATAGGCAAGCAGTAGACAAAGAACCTCGCAATACACAGTACATTGCAATTAGAAACGAATTAATAATTAATAATAACAATCAGTGGCCCTCATATTTCAAGTTAATGAAAGAGAAGGAAAAGTGTTATCCCCCAAAAGAA
>NW_017177351.1:0-819 GCF_001652005.2 Ceratina calcarata
TAATTAAGCAGACAAACAAATTAATCATATGTATAGTTTTTATTGTTACAGATAAGAAACTGGAGAAAGAAGGGGAAATAAAGCAAAATACGGGGAACTAGGAACACTGAAACGATTGAACGCAGCCAAAACACTAAAACGGAGAAAACACTAGAATAAGAGGAGCAGAGGAAAACCATTTCGATACTACGAACTAAAAACGAACCTAAGACCAGGAAATTATAAACCACGGGTAACAACGAGAACGAACAAGACTGAGTGAATGAATTGAATGCACGGATAGAGAGAAAGAGAAATAAATTAAAGGAACGACCAAAGTAAAACTACGAAAACTAAACTGTATGTATGAATCACGAGTGAGACGTATGACGTGATTAAAGTAAAAAATATATACGATTTGACAATGTGTAAATGCGAAACGAAATAATAAAATAGTGTATGCAACCAGCCTGTTGAAAAGAACTGTAGTGAATGTATTGAACGCGAATGTACAAACGAAAAGTGTGTATGAAATAAGCAACAAATAGATATAAAAACTTCAAACGACAGTGCGAAATGTATGAAAGATAAAAAGTATACACGAATGTAAAGAATAAAAACTCGTAAACTCGAAGAGTGCAATACAAACACTCAATTCATACCTAATTAAAAAGTTAATAAATCAATCAAACGACTCGAACCTGTTTCAAGGAGAAGTGTCGAAAACCTTGATTCTCGGCACGCTCCACCGAAACTGATTCGCGTCTGCGAAATTATCGATAAACAAACAATCGATAAAACGAGTTTGTCGCTCGTCAATGAAGACACCTCGAGCAGTAC
>NW_017177352.1:0-820 GCF_001652005.2 Ceratina calcarata
AAACGGTGTGTCGACCGATGAGCGTCGATCCCTCCAATTTCAAGAAGTATTCTGAGAATTTTTAATCCACTTTTCGCCGTGCAGTCGTCGTCTGCGATACGGATTAGAACAGCTGTAAGCTGCATAAGGAGTTCCCTAACCCGAATTGTTAATAATTCGGTATTTTCATGCTATTTACAGGATAGCTACTCTTTCGCGAACTAGCACACAATTTACAGCGGTCAAGCCTATGTATATCGCTCGACTAGGGGATATTCGTGCAGCGGAACGAATTTTACGTTCCGAATCGCGCCAAATTAAGACGTCGAGTAATTCCGTCTTTACGCGTACGGAATTTCAGTTATCGTGAGACTGAGGTAGCTCAGCCGGTCTGTATGTTCGATTTTAATTCGACGACGTTTGACCGGAGACGTAGGTCTCTCACGATTCTTCTCGTCCTCAATTGATTCTCGAAGGTGTTGCTTTCGGAGAGAATCACTCGATCGTTTTCTGCACTTGGATCGAGTTCGCTCTCCTTACGAGCCCGTACTATGAAAGTCAGATCTCTGCGATACGTCGTGTAAGGAACAGCTTCTTTGCGCGGGTCGTTACCGCTGATGCCCGCTCTGCAATTATCTATTGTATCCGGGTTAAGATTAGTGCCAAGAGGTACATACGTCCTCTGTGACGTCCTACCGGCTANCCGTAATACCGAAAAGGTATTGATAGTTACCTTGGTGCGCCACGTGGTACGACGTGTCCATCGCAAGGCTCACTGCAGTTTCGTTCTGCGTCATCCAAGTGCAACCGAGGACGATACTCGGAGTGCATACAACATTTC
>NW_017177353.1:0-819 GCF_001652005.2 Ceratina calcarata
CTTCACTTTGTCCTTCGTGTTCAATTTCATGCATCATTATGATGATCAATTGTATGTTTACAGGCTCAGGTGCCTGCTCAGGCAGTTACAACATGGCGAAATATCCGCAGAACTGCTCCAACGAAATTTGCACTACGCCGCACGCGTGCTGGAAGCCGTCTTCCTGGATGAAACCAAGTAAGTTTCGCTCAAAGTTCAAGTAATTCCCTTGTGTAAACGCAACGTTTAAATAACGCAATGCTAGTTGTTTCTATTATAGCCGCGCTACGAGTCCTCGAAACGAAAGTGTTTTAATTATATTTCATTATTTATTGAAGGTTTTAAGCTTGACCCAACATATGTGCGTTTTCAATTTTTAGGAACCTTGATTCACTCGTGGGATTTTATCGATATTTTTAGTATAATTATTATGATATTGTCATTGTTACGATTTATATATTTTAATAACCAATGTTTCATATTTTTGATAATTATTTTGTGCTATTTACGGTGTTTTGTATGACTCACGACCCTTGACCACTTAAAAGATATTAGAAATTGTATCTTGCATTCCTTCTACCATACTCATGCTTTTATAGTGTATATACTTTTTTAAATGATGTAACTGAATACGTATTTGAAATTTTATATCGTGAAATCGAATTTCATTATTATCTCCAGTTCGAACAGTAAGGATATCAAGAGCGCCTCTTTAGCTCAGTGGTAGAGCACTGGTCTCGTAAACCAGGGGTCGTGAGTTCAATCCTCACAGGAGGCAAAGGAATTTTTTTCACAATCTTTTTACACTTTTAGATATCAACAATTTATATAGTGTATTTA
>NW_017177354.1:0-50987 GCF_001652005.2 Ceratina calcarata
GGAATACACCTTGTGTTCTTTCATCATGATAACTATAATTCTAGGAATTATCAAAATAAATGAATTTTGATAAAAAACGGTTATTCGTTTAGGCAGACAGAAGATCGATTAGAGATTTATATATAAAACGTAAAAAGTTATGCACTGAGGCTGATTAAATGTATGAATTAAATTGAGAAAATTTCATTCATGCTTGGAGATAATATCAGAAAGACTCTCAAATCGCGTGGTTTTGTCATGGAACGGAGTTTATTTATACTATATTCGAGCTTAAAAATAAAAGATAAAGTTCGGACATTCTACGAATGTAACGGAACTAAAGTGCCTACCCTGTATAATTTTTATGTAGGTATATGCGTCATCGGAAAATTGATTGCCGCCATTCGATATTCATGGATCAAATTCTGAAGTAGTAATATTATCGTTAGAATAGATAATGAATTCCCGATATTTTAAGCGGGATGGGAGCAAAAGCAGGAATTCGCGATGCGTGTTTTCAGTCCGACGACCGAACGTGAAAATCGTTAAAGACGTCGCAACTCCTTCACGACCGAGGGCAGGAACATTTTTACGACTGATTCACATATCACGGCATCGAATCACTCGTCGAGTTGTTCGTCTGAATCCTTTTCGCGGTTCATTCGGGAATAAAAATGCACGGTGTTGGCGAAAGACGGAGGAATACCGTGCGCCGCGCCGTTACAACCGGAGACTACAAAAGATGTATACCTATTGATGACAAGATTTGTTAACGAGCGAACACGAGCTGTCCATTAATGCTCGTAGAATCAGACACTTTTTTATTCGAGAATTACGCTGTAATAATGATGACGGTAGATTTTGCCGGGCTTGTAGATGGTTAACTGCTTTGGACGGTTAATGTCCAGGAAACGATTTTACTTCTCGTTCTTTCAAAAATAAATTACTAGGACTCACTGGAAATATCGATTTTCCATATTACTTAAATGTTTAACAATCCCAAAATGTTCTAATAAATATATTTACTGCGTCAAGCATAGTCATTTAAAATTTGTGTACTATTAGGGTAGTTCCGGGGAAAATAAATCAGGCAAGTATTTCTTATACTGTCTACTACAGTGTCTACCATATGTGGAACGCGTCAGTATTTTTTTATTCTACCAGAAACGATAGAATGTAACTCTCAGTGTTACGATTTACTTTTGCGAAATTGTCAAAAAAATCAGCAGTTTAATTTTTGAGAAATAAAGAATTAAAATACCATTCTTATGCAAAGAAACAAAAAATATATATTGAAATGTAGATTACTTTCATTTTTTATTGGAAAGATTGAAAGTGTTGTACAGTAAATGTCGAATTTCTGATCACTGGTATTTTTTCTATAATGATTTATGTAACATTAAGCCGGTGAGAAGGAATTGTGACGTGAACAGAAATTAGGACATTTACTATATTAAATTACAATTGATCGACTATGTATACTTTGCAATCTATTGAAACTAAAGTTTCAAATGATTCAATCTGTAGCATCTATGTATCACACGAATCTCACGATGGGAACTTATACTGTTTCAATTTCTCCGGGAAACCGATCATGGTTGAAAGTGAGGATAAGACTGACCGCTATGAACCCGCTACTTTCGTATCCTTTAAACGCTAAACATACGGCTGTGGTTAACAGTTTTTCTAACAACGAGGTTGTTGCACCCAACGCATTTCCACGTAGCCACATTGCACTGTTCTATATCAAAAGATAAACGCTCGTTTTTCTAACTATTACGATAAACCTATGTCACAAAAATATAATAAAATAGGCGGGATGGTGATTTTAAAACAAACAAATGAAACATCTTTCATATGTACTTCAATGAAATTGAAATGTACTAATGGCAGGAAAGTTGACTAACAATCGAGTCTAAGAACATACCATTAAAATGAACACCATGAATGACAATGAACGTGTAAAATATAAACCCAAATTGAAAAATAAATAATTGAATCTCGATAATTAGAACCTCAAGGGAAGTGGAGAAGTCCTTGTTATCGTCAATTGAACACTCAGAATATTTTAAGCAATGCAGTTTGATTAAATCATTGAAATCTAGATAACATGATAAATGGATATTACGTCATTTGAATTTGGTCATTTCGTCAATTCAATACTCAGTTTGCATAAAATTTAACTACAGCTTCATACGACGAAGGATAATCGCAAAGTCCTACTTTTTAGATAGACTTTCGACACGCGATTCAAGTATAGTTCGGTTTCTTCGTGCAACGAGTATCTAGGATCTGACCTAGTCACCCGCTCCTGTACAAAGACTTAGTACGTATCGAATAAGTATGCAAGTTTACGGATTCCGCACGAACCTGGCCAAAGTTCTCGTTCAAATTTTACACGGCTCGTTAAAGGCAACGTATCTGGGGCAGCAGTATTTCCCTTCAACTATGAACGTAACGCGAAAGCAGCTCTCGGCAGCTGGAATTATTTTTTGAATGTAATTTCGTGTGAGGAACTGGAACAGTCATATCTCTCGTTCTTACGTACATAAACGCAGGGGTATATGCATCTGGGATTCGTGTTTCTATCGTAGAAATTTTTATCCCAGAAATATTGATAGTCCCAACGATGATATACATCAACTCGTACAGATGTAATTTAGTGCACGACACTTTTTATCGTCGAGCAAATTATCATAATGATTTACACGCAGTCTTTTTGAATCAGAGAAATATTTCTTGTTATTCAACGGATCGAAGTATATTATGATTCCGAAAATAAAGAAATAAAATCTATTTTAATTATATGATCCATTTCATAAAGCAATATTCTGAATATGAATTTATGAACATAATTTGTAAGTACAATGAAAAATAAATAACACTCACCATCAGGAGGCACAAAATCTTCGCTAAAACGGCAAGCTGTGGTAACCTGTAACAAATGGAAATATTTGTGTTAATTATTGGTTTCTGTGTTCGAGGGTGAGATAGGTAAAACCTGTACAAGTCTCGGTGCACGTGTCGTGTGCAAAGAGATGTAAACGTAACGGCAAAGGGTTCCGCGACTGGTATTTGCTGTTACGTGCGCAAGATTTTAATTCGTGGCGAGCAACCTAATCAGCGGCGATCTCTGCATGAGTTATCGTATGCAAATAAAGTTCGCCTAATTATGGAGTACGGTCCCACGCGACAGAGGTTACTATTAGCAGCGGTACAAATTGAAAGCATAGGATGCGGTAGGATCGCTTCTGACAGATAAGGAAAACGTATACGAGATAATTAGCGGTGGAAACAAATTACGCCGGACAGATTGTAACGTGTAGCTAGTAGCTACTCCACGAGTCTATCTCATTTTCTAGGCGGTAATATTTCTTTAGGTGATTGGATGTCAAAATACCGCGTGTGCGGTTCGCTTTTCTAATTTGTGTTCAAAGGAACACGTTCCACGATTTTTTCAGAGCAAATCTTCAGATCATGAGTGATTCACTTGAGGCTAATCAGATTATGTACGAACACTTGTTAATATATTACCTCGTACTTGGTTCACGGAAAATGATCATCTTCAGATCATGCGTGTAGATAAAACGATCTTCTCATTTATTTTCTATGAATTGTTTTTACTATTTCTACGACGTATTTGTGTTGTGCACGAAAGATAATTGTAATGTTTCTGATACATTTTATATCCTGATGAAATTTCCAAGGTAAAAGAAAAATCATAAAGAAGATCATGTTTTAAATGTTTAAAAGTTGAACCGTGTGAATTTCTTTATGTTTCGAACGTACATGTCGAATGCCACAATAATAATTGATCTGTGTTGGCTTAAATCTGAAGAACAGAATAAATGATCACCCGGAAGCACTGTATAATTTCGCATCAATGGCCACGTTATCGGCTTAGCAAAGAAGTTGGTTTCACTTTCCACAGTCCATAAACTTTCTCATTGAACGCCGTGGCAGAGTAAGTAATCTATGCACGGCGAGCGAGTTAATTCGCCGGATCAAATGTATCAGGCTTGTTATTTCGAGCTATTCGTTAAGCAGATTTATAGCGGCGAAAAGAAGAAACGGCGAAACGAAACGTGGAAATGAAAAATAACGCCGAAGAGTGCCGCGGGTTGTAAATAATAACCCAGTTGCGTAGGAGCTACGTGTGGTGAGCCGCTGTAAGCGAGAGTTGCGTAATGCGAATGTGCATCTCGTATTACAGAATGCAGGTGACCAGAAACGACGGCCTGGCGATAGAAATGACGTTGCGAATGCTTATTATCCGTTCACTTTAATTCGTCTAGATTATTGGCTATGGAACCGCGGGGTGGACCCAAACTGTTCCGTTCCTTTCTTTCGCATTATCCCGCCTACCACGTACGAATGCACCACAATCCGCGCAGTGGAATTCCTCTACCAATGCTCTTTAAGTTCGCGTAAAAATTCATTTTCTAAAATTTTTTTTAAACTTAAATATTAATTTAGACGTCTTCTGTGTAGGTTCGAATACTGAATACAATGGATTCTCGTATAACGCGGTTAATGGGTTAGGTGCAATCATGCAGTAAATTTCGTGGAAAATTTTTCTCATATAACGCACATAATCTAAAGTAACATGTTTGAAATAATTATTACTATGGCAACTTTTGTCTCCTATATTTTACAAAAAAATGACACAAAGTTGATTTAAAAAAACATTTTACTGATTTACATGAAAAACGCTTTTATTTCATTGAAATCTAGAGATGGCATGTGGCACTCGTTTTCGAGAAATAGTCGTTCAACATGCGTAATTTCAATGATTTTTCGGTTGGCCGCGATTTACAGAGGATCGCATCTTCTCTATGCACGATTGCGAAGTGTATAATTGTAATCATGGCAAATTGAAATATTATGTCCATGTGAGTTCATGTTAAGTTCGACACTACCAATTCATATGAACGCCCTTAAATCATTCGGGTACCTTTCTTAATTAAAACTCTGTAGGAGGCAATAGCGAACTCTTTCGTCTAGGTGGAAACTATTACTTCTCGATACGGTATAATTCAATGTTCTCGGAAACTTCCTCTTTCCACCATCCTCGTGTTACGTGTACACAAGATACCCCAGGTGTTTTCATTCCACGAGCTTGTCAGTTGCACAATAATATTAGTAATGAAGAACGAAGATAGTATGAGTTATGCACTATTCTTACTCGTTAATAAAAAAAAAAATAGGAATTCTTTTAAACGCGCCTCTGCACATCTAATGTTTTAATAAGGATGTTATTTTTGTCGAACAGATTGAAATAAAACGAAAATAAAACTTGATTACAAAACGTTAGTCACGAAAACGTTTTACTGACAGCACGGGTTAACTACGACGATGAATAAACGAATATGATTTACGGTATATTTCCAATAGCACAGTGTCCATAGCGTCGTAAGGTGCGGAATACATTAATATTGAAATTTCTCGACAATCAACGCGTACCGGGGAGAATGTTAAAGCGGCAGTGTTTCACTTGTAGGCGCGATCGGAGAAGGGAACGACGCGAACGAGGAAAATTTCTAACAGCGTAGACTATGTGGCACCAGTCGCAATAAACAGCGGCATGATCTCCATGAAAAATCCAGTATTTCCAGTATTTCTACTATTGACGAGAAGAGTCATCGAGGCCGAACGCATAGGTGGATCTTCGGGGCGATTCCGCCATTCCGAAGACTTGCATGACGTACGTCACAGAACTTGAGATTTATGATTAAATGTTTCAGTCGAATAGCATTTCAATGACAACACTTTTATAATAGTAGTAATTCTGTATTAAGATAAAATTTCGGATAAACTAAATATGATTAATAACTCTATTAAATATAGACAATAATAAGACATCACCTTAAGAACGAGACCCAATAAAACGCTGCGATATCAGAAATATTATCTAATGATGACTTAAAGTTTGGAAATTAATTCACATTTGTAAGTGATAAATGTAATAATTACGATCTATTATTGGATTAAAATATTTCACGCACAAGTAGGATCGTCATATGAGAAATTTAATACGAATGGTGTCAAGTTACATTTATTTAGCAATATTTCATACGTTGTTTAACAGATGTCAATAAATTATAACTCACCAAATCGTCTTAAACATATCTGCGAGTCACCACTTTCAACTGTCATCTCAATCCATGCACTAAAAGTAAGGAATACTGTGACACCGTACAAGCATACCATATCCCCTAAGCGTAACACCGATCCGACTCAAAGATTAAAGTATGTACTCAGGGATATGTCGAATCAGTTTACTGTCTATAAGTACAAAAATTTGCGTAATTCTCGATCGATTGTCAAGTAGTCCGACGCATTTGATTACTGATGATTTAAATTCAATAATACACAAATTAATTTCTGAATATTATACGTGTAAGTAGAGTATAAATTTAATAATAATAGTGGATATATAAATTCAACGAATTTTAGAAATGCTGACTCTTCAAATTGATTAACAGAATTAGTTGAGATTATGTCGTATAAAAAAAATGGCAAAATTGTATAATGTAAGAAATGGCCTAACAATAAAATGAAACCGCGTTCATAGCTATGACTTCTTTTACATTATATTTTATAATAGTTTTCCCTTGCAATATCAAAGCTAACGTTCAGCCGTCAAACAGTAGTGCGTACTTCTGAATGGTCTGACCCATCACGACTGAAGAACGAAGAAATCACTTTGCTGTCTAGAATCTGATCAAATCGAATTCGAGAGTAAATTGGAAAGCACGCGGTACGTGTCAGTTACACTATCATTTTGCAGCGATTCTCACGTGATATCGTTCAACTGGTAGACGGGAAATGTCGTAAGATACGGAAGAGACGCACCACGATTCCGGGTGTCACACGATTTGTTGTCACCGGCACGAGATCAGCACTATGAATGCCGCCGAGGGCACAATCCGGCGTGACGTCCTCGGCCACGTGGGGACTCATCTAAAGGAGATTTTAGTGGGGATATTTGTCGCCTACCGCGTGAAAAACTGCCAACACTTGAATAGGCTCCGACACGTCGATGAAAAACGCGACTACCGACCCGACGCCAATGGCTCTCAGCTGGACACCGCCTGTCGACTTAAATACCCCGCGTGGATATCGTGGACGATTCCTTCTCCTTCGTCCACCCTAACGGGCAACATTATCTCGGTAGTCATTCTAAGATGATACTCTCATTCATTCTAATCTTGAACGATACCACCTTCTCTCTCCTTCTACCATCTCTATTTGACACACAGTGTACCATTTAATGAATTTGTGAGTGTTTCATTTTTATCATATTATCGTCGCTTTACGACGTGCATCAAAACACCCGCATATGAATGTTTATTTACTGTATTTGTTTAATTATAAATTATTTAAGTAATTGCAGAAATACACAATAAATTATTATAAAACTATCGGTATTTTTAGAGTATTAAAAAATTGATATATCTTTGGATTCTGACAATGTTTATACATGCATTATTGTAACGGCATTCGGATGGCTTCTAATTTATTTATTGCACTTCCGCGTCCTTTACTAACGTATATATTGTCGTGGACAAATTGCTCGGTCTGAAAGGCTAGGGCCGATGCTATTGGAAAACCGAAGAAAAACATTGACGTCTCTATTGAAGAAACCGTGGAATTTACTACTTTTCTAGTGACCCGAGCACGAGCTGACTCGTATGAATGCATCGGCAGCCAGCCAGCCCAGAAAAAAAGTCAGCTGGTGTTGCGCCGACAATAGCGAATTCTGGGATGTTTCTTAAATAAGCGTGGCAAGTCGCGCGACAAATCACACGTGCCAATGAATTTCAGAGATTGGCGGCAAATTTGTCGTGACCGATCGTTGACGATGATGCACCGTCAGCGGTACATACGTATGTATGTATATTCGACGCTGATGAGGAACCCGCGCGCGATCGAACATCTATAAATTGAACCACCAAAAGCCAGCCACAAATCATTCTACAGATCTAATTTGTGACCCGTTACGTGTCGTGGCAATTTGTCCCCGGGCGTAGGGAAGGTGACAAATAAGTTAGCTCACAATATACGTACCGTGACGCTTGTTACATTTATCAATATCCGTGCTCAACCGTGCACGAAATTGATTAGACAGCCAGGTTAAAATACAAATTGCTTACACTATAACAATTTCGTATGATCAACGATGTGATGGTATACAAAAAAATAATGATACTTCGTTTCTTTTCTGATCCTAATTTTACTTATTGAATTATATTATATGTTTAAACAAAATTATTTATATTTACGTGCATATTTTATTTACTTGCTATTTAATGTTTATATTGCAACAGAAATCATGATATTCAACCGTAGTATTTTCTAAGTGTAATTTTGCGTCAACAAAGTAGCTCGTTATCGTTAGGACTTGTCATGGTAGTCGTAAAACTCTAATCTCTTAGCTTTAAGGGGTCTTAACATCTTCGACACTCAAATCTACCCCTTCTGCTTTAGCAGAAACCATCGCGATTAATGCACGTTTTATTATCGCAAATACAAAGAATAAACAAAAATCTTATAACAGTGTCGTCTCATAGTCTTCATTCTAATTGTAAATCGAATACTCTGCAACAATAAAAGCAAAGCTCGTCAGTTTACGAGCTATACCAGTAAACTGACGTATGTCACAAGCATTCATAATTCGTCATTTAGTAAAGATTGATTTTAGATCAGATATTTGCTGACGATTACATATACAAATAAAATAGACATTCCACCTGCAATACCTAATACCTAGATTCGGAAAAAAGGTAATTAAATAAGCCGTCATCTCGAATTTCTAGGAATGAATCGTGCGCTATGTTTACAAAAAAACTCTTCGTCACACTGGGAGAACTGCGTGTACAACAATTTTCCTAGATAGTTCGGTGACACTCCGTCCCTCTTGCCGATACGAATGTTTTATTTCCTAAAAAGGTCGAGCTTTTTCTACAGAATCGCCCGGCTAGTCATCTGCTCCGTTCCACGAAATCAGTAGAAGCGCCATGAAATTCGTCATCAACGCATGATGTATCCATAATTTGCTGGTAACATTAGACGCCAGGTTGCGTCGAACCTAGTCACGAACTTTTTTTTTCCATGCCGCGTACGCACGGCATGCAAATTATCTCGTCGATTGAACCGAGCAGTTTTTTTCGTTTCTTTCCGTTGAACGACGAGAACACTTACGACTGGAGGCTGGTGGCAACGTGAAGTGGCAGATACAGTAGTCGCCGATGTCGCCGGACGAACGAGTTACACGAAATGGCTTAGGGAGAAGACGGACAAGCGTCCGAACGCATCCTGGTGCGTTACACAGAGGACCGTCCTCGTGCGTCAAGTGTCCATCGGCCAAGAAGATAACCTGGAGCAGGCGGGACGAAGAAGAAGAAGAAGAACGAAACAGGAGGGAGAAGAGGATGAGGAGTAGGGAAAAAGTCAATCGAGAAGAGGAGCCACGCGAGAGGAGTACGCGACAAGGTTTTTGTGACGAAGCCGCGACAATCCGCCGGCGTCACATTCATTCTGACACGTTCCCCGACCCTCGCTTGTTTAATCATCTCCAGTTGAAAAAAATAACAATTAATTACCGATAATACTGCGAGAGAGGACTAGTTTTTGCATTATACAGGATAAAAATATTATTCTATTCAGTTGTGAGCAGCCTTCGCGTCCCTCTGTTGTCTATTCATTATCAAGTATCGCATCGAAGGTACTAAACGTCGTTTCGTAAAAATCTAAAGCGCCGAAACTTTCACCGGGTACGTATTTAACACCTGCAGATCCAAACAGTTTTACATCGAAGAGCCGCGTTTAATATCCCAAACAATCAAAAGCAAGACTTTTATTACCCACGTAATTCTCACTTCGGCTCTTTTAATCTCCGTCCGTACATTTTTTCATAGTCGATGTCACCAGAGGTAGCCGGCGATGAATCACCGGGAAACGGATCTTTTACCCCGTCGATCAAGCACCGACGAGCGGTGCTCTCCGCATTCCTAGCGTTTTACTTAGGTCTACTTAAAAGGGTTGGACGGCCCGAAGGCTCTTAGGACGGATACTAGGCTCCAAGAGAAAAAGAGTCCTCGACCGGCTCAAATCACTAAACAAGGCGCGTCCTGCGGGATCATTCATTACTCGATTCGTCTCGTTCGTTAAGCGAGCGCCAGTTAAGAAAAGGCTACGGTTAATTGAGTTTTAGGAATTCATTTCGTCACCGATAACCCGCTGGTGGCCTTATCCGTTCTCGCGTTTACTGTTGACCTACCGCGACGTTTGAGAATTTCCAACATGACAGTATATTTTCCTGATAGACCGAACGCGTGGAACACTTTCGTCAATACACTTTCAGATATTTTTCAGGATTTCAATTTTATTAATTCTCATAAATATCAATTTTATTAAAAATTGTTAATCTAATTGTTCAACATTTTGTTTATATATGCAAATATTGTTGTATTTCATTTGTATATAAAAATACATTTTTATACACGAATACATGTATGTTCCGTGTTATTCACCTAGACCTAGTGGCAATGATGCCAGTTATTCACATTACTAGAAAAACTAGAGCAATTCGTGCAACGGCGTATCGTTTGGACTCATTAGCTGGTTAGTGTGAACATGATTCATCTACGATTGCGACAAATAGGCACGAAACGTCGCGTCGGGGTGACGTCAACAATGCGAGCATATAAATCTGTACTGATATTGCACAATTACGATCGCTTACCAAATCGAAGCTATATAATTCAATAGTGTCTGTGTATCCAGATAAATATTTACAGGCTGAATACGTACAAGCAAGCGATATACTTATACAATGCAATTTCTATTATTCCATTCACTCTACATGTAATTAAAAATGATTAATAGGAATTAGAATGAAAATCACATTTTTCTTTGCGTATTTAATTCTAGATATTATCACGTATTAATTCTTTGTTTAGATGAGAATAATTTTTTCCTACACATTATAAATGAAATTCATTTACTACAAATAAACACGAGTTTCAAACTTAGAAATAGACAGGACAAGAATTGCAAAAGCAAAGAACCGAGTTTTATAGTAATTTCAAAGGGGATCACTATGTTTTTACGAATTGTTTCTCTTTCATTAGCTTTCAGTCGACGTTCTTGGTGTTGGTAACGCGAGTATTTACAGAGAAAGATCTAAAATTATACGAAAATCGTTAGCGGGCTAAGTGGTTCACTGATTTATTCACGCGAATGGAACGAAAAAGAATAAATATGTCTCAAGGCGAACGCGATTCATCTCGTTCATCGACCCCATTGTTTACCTCGAAGATCACGTAGGAGTGTGGAGCTTTCCAAAAGTATTCGTTAATACGCTACTCTTATCTCGAGGAAGCTAGACACGGTTCTGAGGGAATTCAGCTATACGTGTAGCAATGAATAAAGGAAGTTGGCAAGGAAAGAGAAAAGGAAGAGCGAAGAGGAAATCGGATAAATTCATTCGTTTCTTACTTCAATTTGCGATGCGACGTTGTTCTTATTTTTTCAATGCAGATGCTTTTCTATTCGACTCGCCCGCAATTTGGAGGCACGTTTTATGCACGTGTTTACAAATTAATATCAACGACGTTCCCATTCAGATTGTCGGTGTACAAGGATACGTGCATGCTCGATTATTTATTAAGTCACGACACATCAAGAATCTTATTGTGAACAGAAGCGACAATGCTGTGCCAATCATCGAAACATTGTTCGCGAAGGCAAAGCGGTTCGCATCGGGCAACGTAAGAAAAAGAAAGTTTTATTTCGAAAAGTATCACCGTTCGTTCTGGCTCATCCACACGGGCATTTGTTGTTCGACCCGTAATCTCTAATGGACTCTATGGGCATTTAAATAACCATCTCGCCCACCCACCATCACTTAACTCTCTCCGTCTTTTCTCCGAACCCTCACACTATCTGGAAAGGCGTACGCTCTGACGACACGAGAAGACAACTGCTCCTCTCCCGGCCTTTCCATTTTTTTACCATAACGACCGGCCGAACAGCGTGGTTACCATTATTTGCCTTCGTCCTACGTGTCTTCACAAAACGTTCACACAATCAGCGAAGGTACCGTGGCCATCGCACCTCGAAACAGAAAGTTTCGGGATGTCGGATCCGGCTGACACGACGGAATGAGAAAACGAGGAAAAAAGGAAGACGAAGAGGGAGGAGGGGAGGTAGTGGGAGGAAGGAAAAGCGATTCGTTACGATCGAGAAAGAATGCAAGCCTTATGAAATCGAGCTACGCGCCGCGCCGCGCCGCGCCGTTCCTTGCGAATCGAAGACCGACAAAATCAATGCCGAGAAAACCGCAAGTCCTTCTTTTACGCGATGTTGACGATGAGTCAGTGGTGTTAGTCATACGAAACTGGGAGCCGACGAATCCACATAAGAGCCGGCGCACTTTTAGGGCACTCTCCTTGGAACCCGAGCCAACGAACCGAACTTCATCCGACGATCGATTCGTCGGACGATCGCGCCGATTACCATCACTTAGCAAATTTTTCTGAGAAGAAAATTCAATCAGGAGATTGATGAAAATGAAATCGTCCGGTGATTTGTGCAGAGCCATCAGAACCATGTTTTGAAGAAGCAATCTTCCGCGTCCAATCCATTATTTTGTTTACGATCACTGCAGTCACTGAAACTTATTTCACGTGTTATATGATTAATTGAATTCATTCATTCCACGAACTTTCGCTAGGAGAACGTTCAACAGACGATATGCATCCATGTATTGGCAAAAACGTTTGATAATTATAGATTCATAAAAAAGTTTTTCAGTTTTAAAGGGGATGATTCAGTGTTGCTCTTTAATTTATTTAGTTAGAGACAAACATCGATATAATAGTATCACTTGCATTATTTGAGAATTGAAGAAGATTGCGTAGGAGTATTGTATATAAGATTGCAAACTGAGCGTTGCAATTTATGTAATTATGCTAACGTTGCTCAACGTGACCAATATGGATAATCGAATTGTTTATCAAAGAAAAGGGTTACGATATAGTTTTGTTATCAGCCGTTAATCCAAGGCTACCAAACTTAATCCCCTCCCGAACTTCAGCTCCTACTCCATGTGCCCCACATAGTATAAATAGCCCTGTCTAAAGACACAGGTATTAAAATTGCAATCAATCGGTATAATTATTGCGCAGGATTGCACACACATTAATACTTAATACATTTATAATACTATCTGCCTACCGCTTGTGTGATCTAACAAAATTGTAGTGCAAGAATCCGCTACCGTTCTTTAATTTAAGCACTTATTTTTCATAATCGTTCCGTACGAACTGCTTTAGATGTAATTAATGAGTGATTTGCATTGAGTAATGATAGCGGCAGACTCCGAGGTGTAAAAACTGAAGAAACGAGGGAAAATTAAAAGACCATTCTTGAGGTAGAACCAGTTCGGAGGCGGATGTATGAATACGTGTACGACGCGCGGCGAGTGAAATGAGCGGTTCTCTCTCGAGGAGCAGGAGGGACTTCGTCATGGCCGAGTGATATCCAATCAGGGGACACAGACAGTGAGAATGTGGTATCCAATTGGAAGTATCCGCTACTGCTAATTAGCGACGATAATCTTGATAGTCTATGGATAATTTAACTGCGTCTAGGTGGTCTGGCATTATATTACCACAATATTATAAATAATGATTATGTTGTATTTCTCTCTCTTCCGACGTTTAGTGATACACGTAACGGATACGAAGCATACACGAGATAATAATATTTATAGTATTATTATAACACACATTCGTTATTATCGTACTTAGCGCATGAAATATATAGATTCATGATAATTATTTTGTATTTATATTAATTTTAATATGTATTTTATATAATTAATGTATAATTTATGCAATTAATAAATGAACATCGTAATAGAGGCAGGTGTATGTTTCGTAATATGTGTACTGTGAAATCAATTAGGAAACGATGTTGGTGGTCCAGCTTACTTCTTAATTAGCATTGATTGTTTTGGCATGCGTGAGCAGACTGAACAGAAAAACGAGTCTTTACCTCTTTTTTTTATCGCAAACATCATCACAAACATGGTTTAATTTCTTAGAAGGATTTCATTTTCATCTGTAAATAAGAACAGACTGCAATGATCGCTAATTGTGAGTAATAACCAGTGAAAACCGTAATGCGTTTCTATAATTAGACTTCTTTGCTTTCTTAGTTATGCAAGTGTATAACGATTTTAGAAAATATCGTTTCTTGTATATTCTTTCCTGGTAATAAAATGTGTTAATATACATACATCTGTCGACTTATTGATGCTTTTATGGCGTGTCAAAAATACACACGAGACTTGAGTAAAGAGATTCTGGTGGCTGCTAATTGAGGCGCACCGTCATTACCATGATGGAAATCCCACGCAGATAAAGAGATACATCAATAAACTTGAAAAAAGATCGTTCCACAGCGAAAATAGCATGTCTCTGTATCAAAACACCCTAGAACCGCAAGTATCTCTGCTGCGGTAAACAAATTCAGCATCCTTAAGTTAAAATTTGTTGAATTCATTAAGATGTTACATCTAAAACATGTACAATTTAGGAAAACCACATTACATAATTTTATATGCCATGTGTAAGGTTATTAAAGTAGTAGTCGTGTTACAACGAAATCCAGAAGATCACTTCGTATAGATGTTCAAATGCCACCTGAATTTCTTACTCAGAGCAAAAAATAAAGTTTTGAACTTTATGAATCTACAGATTGAATCTTCCTCTTACGTTTCTCTTCTTTTANAAGTCTTTTTGTGCATCTTTTAAATAACATATTAGTTTTTTGTAAATGTTGTGAAAGCAGTTTTTTATTATAATTGAAAATGTCAGTGTCACGAGGGGTTAGTACAGAAATCGCATTTTAGAAAGTGAAACTTTGGGCATGAATATCTCGCTTATCATGACGTTAAACTTTCTGGTATTTTAATCATCGATAATAATAGTGTCATTAATACATAATTAAAATTTGAAGAGTATCATAAGAAAATGAATTTCCACGAATATTGCTTCAAATTACCGCTGCTCCGCGGTCTTTGAAACGAACTACGAAAACGAATGCAAGTAGATAACGGTCGCACTAGTCAGACGCACTAACATAAGAAGGTTCCGCCACTTTCCCTGTTCTGCAACGACGGCGTCGCGTCGGTATGTATACATGTGCATTGTTAAGGATACTGCTTGGAAAAATGTCTTACAGTTAGACTAGACAAAATTATGCCACATTAAAATGTTAGTCTAGTCGATTCGTTTACGGAAAATAAGGCTCAAATTGAGCGAGAGATAGTGAAGTCTCGTGAAACGAGTTCTACGTGCAACACGCATGCCTCAGTGCACGTATTGTGCATACGTGTACTTACTTGTACTCATGAAACAACGAAATTTAGATCTTATCACATAGTAGTCCCTGATATCTGAAGTACATCATGAAACCTGATAACGTTTAGGAAAATAAAACGTAGGTCTATCATTTAAATCAACGCAATCACAAAAATCATTCTATTGTACAGTTTGTACAGAAGAGTTCATCGTTCACAAATAAAACAAAACCCAATCACTATAGTTTTTTTATTGAACTTTGGGTGACACCTTTTGAATTACTTTTGTCTAAATGCTTATGCAATGCAGCAAGTAGTATCGTCTGGAACATATCCTTATAGTACAAGTTTCCCATGCACATTTCAAAACAGGAAAATAGAGACACTTTAATTGACGGTTTTTTCAGACAGTTTTGTAATTGCGCGGACTTTTATTCGTGCTTGCTAGTATGTGACTATGCGTCGCACTGACGTCGCCGTACTTTCGTATCCTCTCGAAGCCAGTATGTAAACTATGCACTACAAACACCAGGAGCCGCCCAATGAAGATACTTTTGTTTTTACGACTTTACGAGCCGTATCGCCGATTGCTCCGTTTGTTCAGGTTCAACGATCGGCACCAGTATTTCAAACGCCGTTCGCCGTCATCTCTAAAGTCGCGGACGCCGTTCCGTTTCAACTTTCGATGTGTATCCGCCACCCTCCTCTTATTTCTTCTCCTCGGAATCGTCGCACGAGAAAACTTGGGCCGTTAGACTGTGCGACTCGTTCGCTGAAACAGTCTGTCTTCCAATCTTTCTTGCACAGTCAACGAATTTGGAAATCAGTACTACCGTCGTTTTGAAAAGCTCATCGTGAAATTGAACGAGATATTCGAAGTAAAGGAAATTGTATGCGTCGACATTGAGTGTATTTCCAATACTTTTTCTCACGAATTTCGAATATTAATTATTAGTTTGTATTTTGAAATGAATATATTCATTCGTGATCCTATAAATGCGAATTTGTGTAAACATGGTCTACTAATTAATGCACCAAATGAACTGTGTCAGGCATAGCCTCTAATTCGGTAATCTCGGATCATCGATACAACACATTTGCACATCTATACGCTACGCTTTCGCGTGCTGCAGCATGTTAAATGCATAATACGCGAGTAGTTGTATGAGCGTATCGGTATACACCCTCCGATAACCGCAAACATTGTGTCATTGTCACGAGAGCACGCGTAGTGTGTATCGCGTGTAGGCAGACACCAGCCAGGCTGCACGATGAATTATACAACATCGTGGATGTTTTCGAGTTCGAATTTGCATCGGCCGAACAGCTACCGCCTGCTATTCATAGCTGTGTGATACCCTTCTCCGTCCCTTCATCGCGCTCTCTTCCTCCAGTCATTAAACCGTCTATCCGTCGAAAAAGGGACTCCCCCTCAGTTGTCCGGCGATAAAAAAAAAAAGACCGATAGGAACGATTATAATATACGATTTTACGGTCTATCATTTTTTCTAACTGTACAATGAATGCAACTGGCGCTACGTGCGGTCGAATCTCGCTGAAACTAGAAATTAATTTATCTGTAGTCGTGTGTCATAAATGTATTATACCCATGAAGTATTAGGATTTTCAAATGTTGTCATAATTAAAATTCCCGCATCTCAGTTCTCATAAGGAAATCGTACTTCATCAATGAATTTGATTATGTAGTAGAATTCGTGTTAAATCGTAGTCGACGTTCAGACGACATGAACAGTCCTTGGGCGAGCGATAACAACGCTTATATCACATTGTACGGGTTCTTGTGCGAAAGCTCAAATATCTGCACGCGCACAAACGGAAGTTTCGGCAATGGAACTCCTTGTTCCGGTGTTGCGAGCACGAACAACGGACGAAGAGGAACCAACATCAAGAGGGGACTCTTATCACAAGACTCGCGGCGATAATAAACGTCTGCTTTATGAGCGTGGAAAGTAGATACGTCGGTGTAACCGTATCGCGTAAACGAAGGGACAAGAGGAAGGATAAAAACGAAGAGAGTAGGGAGTTTAGAAAAGGCGAAAGAAGCAAGAAAAATGGGGATGAGGGTTGTGGATGGGACTCGTGTAGACGCACGCGAGAAAGAGAGAGAATTGCCGTTTGTTTTGTACGCGCCGGCGGAAACGAAGCTCCTTCCGATAAAAGGCGGAGTTACTATCGGGTTCGAAGTTGAGTTAGAAAAGAAATTGCCAACGTAATGGCAAACCACGTTCGCTACCTCCGTGTAACGCGATTCGGATCAATATCACATTAATTGCATGCCTTACCGATTGTGCACTCGCGGTTTTAGTAGGAGAGTCATTGATGACGCAAACTCCCCTTACTTGCCTTCTTTCATTTTCTCCAATGATCTTTTCACGTTACTTCACGTTCATTTTAACACTCCCTGATTCTTATTGAAAACCACCTGCATGCGTTCAGTTGATCCACTCCAAATTTCTTCTTCGAAATCATTGAATTTCTACTTATATAAAAATTCTTACATTATTTACTGTCTGACGTCACTTTGAACAGTTTATCCAATAATTTTATGTAATTAATGTTTAGTAGTCTCGATAAAATTAATAAATGTATCATCCTTACATCAACATTTTTTATTTATCAATGCGTATCTAAAACTAAGCAGTACAGTGCACACTGCACACGTATTGAATAGAATTTGCAAATTCAACTTTTTGGAAAACGCAGCGTCAAACAACAAAAGTTATTTCCTTTTTTACTATTTATTTTTATATGTATCACCCCTTGCTCAATTGTACCATCCATCCGTCCACACCTTGTATAATCGCACATAACATTTCATCAAACGTAGACTCTCTTCAAGGGTAAAGCAATGCATCATTGCGGTAATCGGAGCGAAGGAGCAGCCGAGATCATCGAAACCGCAAATGCGTCAGAAGGTCGATGGTTACCGCTAAAAACGTGAGTCGCGATAGAACGAGATTGGAACGGGTGGCTTCCTACGGATAAAGGCGATCGTTGAACGACACCGAAAACAAAGAGCGAACACGAAGAAGCGCGAGAAAAAAAGTGAAAAAGGAGCAAAAAAAAAATGAAAAAGAACAGACGTGCGTCAGACACGCAATAACGACGCCCCATTGTAAATTACTTCATGAGAGATGGAGCGGGACACAGGTAGAGGGACTCATACGACACAGACAAAGCGGAGAAAGGAAGAAGAAGAAATAACACCGAGTGAGAGGGAGCACGTAGAAAGAAGAAAAACATCAGAGAAAGGAACCGCGACCACCAGAGTGAAACGTAATTGTGCGTCGTTCGAACAAGGGTCCTTCCGAGCCGACTAATTAAGAGAGCTCAGGTTAATTCAATTATAATTTATACTTCGAGGGTGAACCTGTAGAACGGATTTCTCTCTCTCTCTCTCTCTCTCTCTTTCTCTCTCTCTCTCCCTTCTCACCAAGTCCTAGCTACGAGCAATCAATTATCCACGGTTAAACGCCACATGTCCACCAAGCAATAATTTACAGTGATTTCGACCTTTCGTCGAAATTGGCTAGCTTTGGAAGCCGCGCCGCATCGCACCGAGCCGGTGCATGGCCGAACGAGACGATCATCGCGGACGAGCATCCGCGGGGGGTGAACGATCGCGACTGGAAGGGAAGAGGCGATGTCTACTACTCGACGGGATTAAGACGTTCTAGATTCTAGGTTATTTGTTTTGAGTGCATCGCGCTCCGCCCAGCTCATCTCGGCGGAGTCTTCTTTTGGCTACATCGTCGCGTCCTCCTCTGGTTCCCGCTTGGTCCTTCGAACTTCTCGCTTCGCCCTTACTTCGTTCTGACATCTACGACGGCACGTTTTTTCCCCTACCCCGGAGTTTCCACGAGAAACGACCAAACAGAATCACGATGTGTACGCGAGAGCTAGCCTCGTGTGGGCGATGCACTTAGGGCGACGCGTCCTTGGAATTCTGTTGGCTAGACATCGGTACCACGCCGCCTGGTAAAATATCTTTATACTTCCATGTCAAGGACTCTGAGACACCGTGTCATTAGCTATGTGTCAGTAGAGCCGTGTGTAATTGTGTTAACTATTCGTTGACCTGAATCAACTGTAACGCCCATTATTGATCGCCGCGATTTATCGGCTCGAAGGATGGACAGGACACGCTTCCATCGATTGATCGTTTCACTTCAAATTGAACTAACGAAGACAACCTTTCCATTGTACATATTTTCTTATTCATTCAAACAATAAACTTTTTAAATAATCCCTTTACCCAATATTCCAAGTACTTCGTTCATCAATTACCTACTTTCCTTAACTGGAATAACAAGAATTTATTAATTATTGGAATACTTCGTTCGTTTCGAAGAATTTCTATCCAAATATGGGAAATATCTTAATTAAAGAAACGAAGCGAATGTGAAAGATCTCCCCGAGCGATGAGTAAACTAACTTGTTCGGCCAATAAAAATTTTCTTCGATCACGGTAAAAGGAGCCGCGCACGTATTTCGTAACGACCGATTAAAATTCCACTGTTAAAACTATCATTCTTACAAAATCAGTCTCGAATGACACCCGCGTCGTACTCAATCTAGCGTGCTGCATTTTATCGCCTTTACCCGCTAATCTAACCGGCAACCAAGGCGCAACGACCCAATCAATGTTTTCCCCGTACGGCTCGAATTCCTTCGTAAAGAGAAACAAGCAACCGATTGGCCGCGGTCTAATCGTCAGAGCAAATATCGGTGTGATCGCCACCAGCAGTCGATGCCCGTCTTCGTCGAAATGCAAATTAGGAGAGAGCTTTGCTCGTGCACGAAATAAGTATTCACGGAAATTCTCGCTCATCTCGCGTGACTCCTCTGCATCAATCACCGATTCCGGTTTTCGATGGTGTGCTGTTAAAATATGCTCGCGTCGCGTCAAGATTTATGTAGATCCCAGATACACCCCCAACCGATGCACTTTTAAGCGATATAAGTCAGTTGTGGGAATGCGATTTGTTATGAATAGACTGTAAATTTTTATGCAAAATAATTTACTTAAAAAATGTGGTCTGAATTGAAATTTCTTTCATCGTTTAAACATTGTGAGATGCACGCAACTTTCAATAATTTATGTGTTTTTATATATTATGTACACTGTTTATATTTTACGAAATTTAAACAAAAGGTAGGAAAGGATATTGAAATTTCAAAAACAGACATAAATAAAATGATATCTGCGTGTCTTGTATGATCAGACAACGTCACAATCGTTTGAATGGCAAGAATTTGATTTATGCTTTATAAAAGAATTCACAAGAGAATGAAAACTCTAATAGAATCAAGGCTTTAATACATTGGAAAGTTGCATGTACAATTAGTTTTCGAGCTTGTCCAACAGTAAACCGTGGTGCTAAACTGTAAACAATCAGCTGCCTTCAATGGAAATTGTGCAATATACATGATTGTCCATCTTTATGAGAATGTTTACCGACTGAATGGAAGATCGCGATCAGTTTGATGTTCACGGATAATTACAGCAATCCTGAATATCAGAAAAGCTCGCGGCAAAATAAAAGATTGAAGTTACGCATTCTTATGTTCTCCCATCTACCATCAAAAGAAATAATGCAAGAAAATATGCACATTTCATTTTGTCGTATGGAAAAAGATTTCTTTGATTGAAGTTTGAATCGGTCTAAAGATTAACAACATTATGGGCATGTCACGATAGCGAAAGCGGAAATGCAAAGAAGGAGTGTATGGTCTTTTCGAAACGGTCAGTGAATGACAAAGACTCCGAGCATGGTGATCGCGAGTCTAGACGTTGACAAGAGGAGAAGCAAAGAGAACGGAAAAGATGTACTTCGTGTTCCCTCTATAAATACATTTACCTTGTTTGCGGAGCACTTGTAGTTGGCGGCTTGTATTCCTGGAATGCGACTCTCCTCGTGTTTCGATCGGTTTTCTCTGAGGGACGTGCGGTAAAATTTGGTTGAAGAAGAACGTCAGTCAAGGGCTTCCAGACAACTGTTGCTTACGACATATCGTTCGTTGCTGCGTCGGGTTCGAAAGTTATTAACCCAATTTTAAGTCTCATACGCACCGGAGAAACATACTTCGCACTCTATACACTAAAAAAACAGACCGCATCTTGTTGGCTGACTATGTAATAAGACTGAATTCACCAAAAGTTGAAGTTATTTTTATCCACGCGCGGATTTAGATACAGATATCTCAGTTGATTCTTATCGCTAAGGAAATTAATTTTGCTTGGTTTCCAATTAATTTTTTATTCTGAATATTTGCGATATGGTAATGACATTTTTTTCTACCTACCACGTGCAAGTGGCTCATCTTTATAAATACAAGCTGACAATTATATTTTTACCAAGTTAATTCCGGTGATTCGAAATCAGCGTTCGAAATAATATTATTACACGGACAAGACTGTGCCATCAGCTTTCTTGTTAATTAATGCAGTTATAAATCGATGCGAAATGGCACTACTGATCGATCAAACGTTGTATGACAAATTTTATCGTCACATAGGATTTGCGTCTTTGAATTCGTCGGAAAGCGTCGCGTTGGAATTTTTACGATCTATACACGATTCATTCAGGGCTATGATTATAAAATTTATAGATTAAACAACCGCCGCTACGATCATACACAGGAATTTAATCTGAACTTGTATTAAGTAATTTACTTCTTAGAAATTAATAAAGAATTTCATAATTATCTGCGAGAAAAGACTCGACTTCAGATTGCACGTTACTATCGCTGGATGAACGACCGAATAATTCTTGCAATTTTCTTTTTTTAATGAAAAATATCTATGAGATTAAATCATTCATACATAAGGATTAGCCTTCGTTAATGGAGCAGAGTAACGAGAGCGAACCGTCCTCGCGCTGCGGCGACATATTATACGTTCTTCTGTCGATAATGCCTTTGGTCAATAGCCGTCAAGCTTGAGCGACACGCACGTAGACGCACTCAGGAGGGCTCACAGCCTTCGCGTAATGCTAACAACAGGCCTTTGCGGAAAAAGTTGGCGCCAAAAATATTTACCGTCCGACGGCCACTATACGTGAGGGTACTTCAACGTGGATAGAGACGCACGGAGAGCCATCGAAACTTCAGTTACATCGGCATTCTTCCCCATTTTTTTTAATCATGCAATCTCTCTTTTCCCTATAAAAATCATTGATTGAAGAAACGATCGTCTGCGGAGCAGTTTTCGTAATCACGCAGCGATCCAACGTTGAAGTGAAGTGTCAGATATAAGAAACAGCAGTAGGTGTGCTCCCACGCCCTATGAATCAATTTTCCTTCCAAAATATTCTGCTTCATTGGAGTTTTTATTTACGTTTATCCATGCTCAGATTCGCTACTTGTTTATTAATTATTTTTTTTAAATGTCGAGGTGTTCTATTATTTCTTATTCTAAAGGAAAAAAGTGATAAATATGGTTTCCTTTTAAAAAATGAGTAATAGAAAAATCAATGGATTAAGGCATGTAAATCTGAGAATGATACGAAATGATAAATGATAAGAACCTTAATACAATATTCTTTTGATTTTACAGTAAGTTCAGTTTTAAATGTACACAATTTCATTGATGCTATTCATATCAGATCAGTTTTTTAATTCTGGAAAAAGGAGTAATGGAAAGAAATAAAAATTAGATTATATGAAATTAACTTTTTTAGCTTTTGAGAACATTCGTACATTTCAGGAGAATAAAATGTGATAGGAACGGTAGTGGTCAATTTAGAATCGTGTATTGTATTCATTTTCCCTCCGACGAGTAGACGCCATTGTACTTGCCGCTTACAATCTAATCTAATGATAATACGTTGTTGTCTGTGAATGTGAGTCGTACACACAGTATAAAAACATAGAAAGGAAAATAAGAAAAATTGAGAGTTCAAAGAACTGTCAACTTGAGAACCGCGGTATCGAAATTTGAAATTACATAAGTGTTGAAACAAAAACAGAAAGGTGATAGTGAAATTTATTCAAACAAACTTTTCGCAAACCCACGTGCTCATCGACCGATAGTTGTGTAAGCCTCACGTCCACTCTATCCATTCGCGACGTGTATGTCTATGTATTTAAAATTCTAAGATCACTATCGTAACCAGTTAAAGACTACTAGATAAGCTTCGTTTCATAAATGATAAGTCGATGCGATCGCTGCCTGACCGATAGAAAACTACGATTTCAAAATAAACGCTATCTCTGTTGACGTATTTAATTTATATCCTAATTTTAGAAGCAGATTCAAATAAGTGTTACGATATTCAATAAATTAGCCACTATATTTTAAGTAATGAAACAGATATCGTTTCATAATTCAGTAATTTCAACTAATACGTAATATTGATATCACATAATTTTCTACGACCACTATCAATCTAAAAAGATAATAAAACAAAGATAGTAATGTCTTATAATTATTACATTTTTCCTAAAAAAAAAATTGCACTAAAGAAACTTGGGAGTAAAATGATACAATATTCATGAATATTCAACTTTCAGTCGTCCCTGTAGAACAGGGTCAAAGCAATTACTCTCAATATCAGACAACCTCCATCTTTCAATCCGTGGATTAATTTACTTTGATCCACACAAAGCATGAGCTACCTATCAACATATGTATACAGAAAACTGTGAATACCTGCGAGCGTATAGTCACAGTCGGTTACGCCGACATGAAAAGTATATCACCGTGCTTTATCGCAGCCATTAAGGAGACGTTAAGTCGGTCTGCCAAGGAGGACGGCTTAACAGAAAGGGTAAAAATCATTTGATAGTGCTGAACAACCCTCAGCACTTGCTCCACAATTCAGATAACAGTGCGATTCGGTACGCGTCGCGAACAATTTCCTACGGTAACATGTATCTTATCGTTGACAGTAGTCACTTACCGAGAATCATATCTCCGCAGTCTATTAATGACGATAATCCGAGCTAAGTTTAAAGTAGCATCGAGTGCTTTTATAATATTTCGAATGAAAAATATCGTCTTTCCATATCTATATACTTTATAAAAAAAAAATTGCACTAAAGAAACTTGGGAGTAAAATGATACAATATTCATGAATATTCAACTTTCAGTCGTCCCTGTAGAACAGGGTCAAAGCAATTACTCTCAATATCAGACAACCTCCATCTTTCAATCCGTGGATTAATTTACTTTGATCCACACAAAGCATGAGCTACCTATCAACATATGTATACAGAAAACTGTGAATACCTGCGAGCGTATAGTCACAGTCGGTTACGCCGACATGAAAAGTATATCACCGTGCTTTATCGCAGCCATTAAGGAGACGTTAAGTCGGTCTGCCAAGGAGGACGGCTTAACAGAAAGGGTAAAAATCATTTGATAGTGCTGAACAACCCTCAGCACTTGCTCCACAATTCAGATAACAGTGCGATTCGGTACGCGTCGCGAACAATTTCCTACGGTAACATGTATCTTATCGTTGACAGTAGTCACTTACCGAGAATCATATCTCCGCAGTCTATTAATGACGATAATCCGAGCTAAGTTTAAAGTAGCATCGAGTGCTTTTATAATATTTCGAATGAAAAATATCGTCTTTCCATATCTATATACTTTATGAAAATTTACTGTTACGAAAATTCTCGGTTGCAATAAATGTTTTGTTTGTACGATGAACTTTTTATCAAAGTTTCTTTTATACTTTATATTTCTAATTCTACAAACTTTCAAAGTAAATTGCAAAGTGACAGTGATATATGTTTATACCAGTGTAATGAGATTACCGTGTCGCACGAGGGTCGACGATTCCAAGAAAATCAATCGATTTTCTGCTGGAAAAACGTGTATATCAGTCTGACGAACTATACCTGTCCCCGCAACGCGATATATCGCGAAAGGGACAATTCGAACGTGGAAGAAAATTGCGTTTCCTATCGAACTGTTGGAAACGAGCTGATTGGAGCGGATCGAATCCATCCCACTATGGGGTATCGATTGCAAAAATTGAGCGGTGAGAGCAGACTGAAAGAGAGGCAAAGGCAGAGCCGGGAAGCGCATTAACATTCCGAACATAATTTCGACATAAATATCGGCTCGTAAGATATGCAAAGTGTGACCAGCAGAAAATATCCGGCAATTACATTCACTTTGGATGCCGCCTGCCTGTAAGGTAGTTGATATAGTGCATATCGATCCGAACCCCTTCTGTTAAACGAATTGCTACAAACGTGTCATTTGCGAAACAGTGACTCTTCTATAGCGTCGGCGTGACAGAAAAATAGCATCGAGAGCTCGGTCGTACACGAAAGTACGAGGGTATAGTAAGTTGACAAAAATAGACGATGAACCTTAGGCTCATTAAGGTAGTTCTTAGGTAAATCTCAAAATTCAAGATTACTTTCAAATTAGAAGTAAAATTTAGGGTATAAAGAATCTTTCTTTAAAATCTTAAATCGATCGACTATCTTCTTATTAAGAAATTGTTAATAACAGTTCACGTATTTAAATATGGTGATATACGATGTATGACTGATATGATAAAAATGAGAGTTTTAATTTTACTTTTTCCTTTAAAACTAAAAAACTGTATTACAATTTATAGTAAATCAAGCATAAAAAATGACGTAACAGTAACTAGCCAGTTTAACATTATATTATTGTACTGAAAATAGTTATTAACGATGTATCATTTGACTGACAATTGGTTAAGAAATACCTTAAGCTTGCAAGCACCTCTCGCGCATCGATAATTATTTCAACCCTCAACCCTAACAAAATAGTTAAAAATAGTAAAATAAACAAACTTCTAGGTTTTTATATAAATACAAAAATAAACAACATTTATCTCGAAAATGATTATTTAACAACGAATACTGACAATGTAGCAGTTGAACGAGCCTCAAAGATCAGCTTTCGTTGTCACGTCCGATAAAACGCAGGGTCATCAAAGAGGAAGATATATGGAAGAAACGCGATGTGGAACGAGGAAAGGCGGCATCAAGCGCATAAATAACGAATTGATCGTCACTTGTGGCAATTCCGGTATATGTTACGTCGGTAGAACAATATTCACTACCATCGGGACGTCGAAACACTATGATTATCAGTTACAGTACTGATATATCTTCGCGGGAATTATTATTCTCTGATTGAATATGTAATTGCAACCTGGTTCGTGCGAAATAACAGTCCATTAAGTTCGACCCCATACGAGAAATTGCGCGATCTCATCCGAAACGTTGCAACCTATTCTTTCTCGAGTCTTTAACCGATGGAACTTCATAAGCAAAGAACTGAACATCTTTTAACCAAAAGTAAGTGCAACATTTTAATTTTCATTATTAAGTGAGCAGAATTAGTTAAATTATCTCATAAGTATGTAAATTAAATATCTAACACATTTAATTATTATCGTTCTGTACGTATGTAATTTTAATTGTGATTATTACCTATGTGATACGACCGATCACTAGACATGTTATAGGCAATTGATCAGCTGCAAAGGGCAATAACAGATTTATGGTATCAGTTATAGTACTGATACATTGCCATTAAGATTATTACTCCCTAATTGAAAGCGCATTCTGGCCGGTTCGAAATAACGACCTATTAGGACAGATCACGCGTGAGAGAAGGACGCGAAATCTTTTCCTCTTAACCCTAATCGATCGAGCTATTAAGCCAGCCGAACAACAGGTCCGCGAATATCTCCAAAACGTAACCCCGCATTTACTGAGCGAGTTAGTGTGAAAGCGCGAACACCTCGTCCTAGGTGGTCTCCCTAACGATAGATACATAGATGACCCTAAAAGTTTATTCCACAGACCCAAAGTGCGAGATTCCCTAGCTTCATCTAGTTAACACTTTTTCTTCCCATGTTCCATTCGTTATTTCACAACATCTGTGTAATGTTTTGTGATTAATTGGAAACCCTGCATGCTTAACTCATATTTCGAAAATTGAGTAAGGAAAAATTTAAAAATAACTTTTCTGAAAATGACAAAAACGAAGAAAAACGAGTTAGCTATCTCTTATCACTCGTTTTAAATATTTTGTCTTTACTAATTAAGTGCATATAAATTTTTTTACACAATGCGAAGAGTTTTGGATAAAGTGAAATCTGCGATCGAGCCTGAACGTGTTTAATTAATATCCACCGATATACATATATGGATATAGCGGATGATACACCATGGATACTTCAGAGGCACTCTGTAACTACAAGTCGAGGCCGCCCGCGTCGTGAACTCAAGATGTTTGTTTGGTTTTCCCACGAAGAATGCTGTGAAGCACACTCGAAACTCCGGGGACTGTGCACGTCAAGCATCCGAGAGCTTCCAAGACTTGATGCTTCGATCATCGTCGTCATTGGCAGCGTTCCGGAATCGAGGTGTAACGAACAAGGTATGAAGCGGAGTACCGTAACCCATACCGTTTCCGATCCGGCATCAAAATCAATGCGCACCTTCTGGCTATATTTTTCACTCCATTCCTCGCTTGGTCTTACATTTTTAGTGTCACTTATAATTCTTACATTCGTTAAAATCAGTGATTTGCATATAAAATTCTTTTTATACATATCTTATTTGTTATAATAATTGCTTGATACAATTGTAATTGAAAATATAATAATTGGAAAATATGTTTTATGTATTATTACGTAAAGCTCTACATTTATCAATGGCGTTGTACTTATCAGTGATCACAGATAAAATCGTAATTTTAAATATAATAATTTTATTTGATATTTTATTTATTATTACATAAACCTGCACATTTATCAATGGCGTTGTACTTATCAGTGATCACAGATAAAATCGTAATTTTAAATATAATAATTTTATTTGATATTTTATTTATTATTACATAAACCTGCACATTTATCAATGGCGTTGTACTTATCAGTGATCACAGATAAAATCGTAATTTTAAATATAATAATTTTATTTGATATTTTATTTATTATTACATAAACCTGCACATTTATCAATGGCGTTGTACTTATCAGTGATCACAGATAAAATCGTAATTTTAAATATAATAATTTTATTTGATATTTTATTTATTATTACATAAACCTGCACATTTATCAATGGCGTTGTACTTATCAGTGATCACAGATAAAATCGTAATTTTAAATATAATAATTTTATTTGATATTTTATTTATTATTACATAAACCTGCACATTTATCAATGGCGTTGTACTTATCAGTGATCACAGATAAAATCGTAATTTTAAATATAATAATTTTATTTGATATTTTATTTATTATTACATAAACCTGCACATTTATCAATGGCGTTGTACTTATCAGTGATCACAGATAAAATCGTAATTTTAAATATAATAATTTTATTTGATATTTTATTTATTATTACATAAACCTGCACATTTATCAATGGCGTTTTATTTATCAATGATTCATTCAAGAACCGAGTAAAAAAATTAGTAATGCGTATCGTATGAACTATAAAAAGTATGAAATAAAACACTTCAAGTTAAAGCCTGTATGTTGACAGAATGTCATGAAAGAACAGTTTCAGGAATAGATTTGCCAGCACGGCGTCTTAAAAATTACAGCCAGGCTGTCTGGTAGTAATACCTCCTCCTGTTATCTATTCACACGATATTTACAATTCTGCTATCTAACAGTTACAAGAATATGAACATTACTCTGTACGATTGTTATATAGTATCCAATCTACTAAATACGAAATGCGATATTCGTTCCTCACAACTGATAAAATGTTATAAATAGTGATACTAATAAATAATTGAGACATAAGATATGAGGTTTTTAGACTTTGCTAAAGATTACTTCCATTATTTAATCAATAGTTGCTCATTAATAAACAGAAGGTACTTACAAAAAAAATTAAATATTAACAAATGAACGCAGACTAATTGTTTAATAATTCTTCAGGCAAGATAACTGCCCACTTGTGTCTCTACTACCGAAGTGCCACGGTGTACGATTCTCGATAATACTGATAGGAACGAATTCCGACATCAATTTCCTTTTAAATATTTAGTTTCTCGATCACTGACCCGTCTCAACAAGACCGCCATTGTGAATATACTACACCATAGTAATCAAAAGCTGCGATATCAGCAACACGATGCAAAAGCTGACAATAACAGTATAGTAGGTGTAGGTACCGAGTGACTGACCGATGCATGACCCGACTTTGGCGTCAAATAAGCGTGATAACACGTTCACTTCGTTATCACATTTGTAACGTATTTTCAATTCACGATATTAAAATTTTTATTTGCATTACGAACTTTTTACGCCCTTCTTAATTATACCTTTGTACATAAACAGTCAGCTTTTTTAATCCTATGGTTTCACATTCTTTGCACATGATTTCTGATATTAGAATGTCAAGGTGGATATTAAGTGGACACAACTTTTTTACTTTTATACATGCGAAAAACTTATTGTTAGATCTACGAACGGGACGTTTACTTCTTTCATGAAAATGAAAAGTTTTAACAAAACAGTTATTCCATTGTGAAGTTTATCTATTTAATATTAAAATGTAGTATTCCTATACATACTCTCTTTTAAATATAATATGAAAGAATTAAACTTTTTATAATTTCGACGATGTTGATGGCGAATCTGCAGTTGTAATATTTAACTCTTTTCAGCTGACTTTTATACGACTCACGTAATAAGAGTATCATTATTGAAACGATGAAAGTACGCTATTCGTATGGAAACTTATAGCAGATAGAAATTGTGAAAACCATGAGAACATAGAAAGGAAAGGAATAAGCGTAGCGTTTCTACCAAGGATAGTACAATTCGAAATGCGCATTTACATGCATGGTTAAGATTGTTCAACCGTAAAATCTGTTTCAAGGCGTTCTCTTTTGTGTCTGTACGATACTCGGGAAAGCGATCTCGGTAGCAGCAACAGCCACGGCAACTGGAGCTTCTACCCAGTAGCACTGTTCTTCGACGAGTTACGTGACGGCATGCTGGGTTCGACGGCCGGCGCAGGGTTGGGAAACTCCGGGGATGGAAACACGGACAAAACAAGACGCGAGAAATTTGCGACAAGTCAGCGGAACAAAGTTTTCAAGCCAACCGACGGCAGTGATGGCGCCCGAAAACTTGCGAAAACTGCAAGTGTCCCTTTGGACTCGCGGCTCGCTCGATGGGGAGTAGCAAGCCCGGGTAGAGATGGACGAAAGGAGGGGGGGGGTGAGAGGTGAACGTCAGCGGAGGCAATACTCTAAACTAAAGTCGATGGCCCCTCCAGGGATAGGAACTCGGTCTAGTGGGAATAGCGGGGGACACGATCGACTTGGTAAGTTCAATTTGTAAACAGAACGCTCAATAATGGAAAATTGTTACACCCAGAGGAGTAACCCCGTCCGATTTCTGCCGAAATGGGACGGGAGAAGATGGTGTGAGAACAATAGGTACACGAACTTTAGTTACCGAACGACACTGATAGCTAGGTATTTTACCGTAAGTCGTCGTTCAACGAAAAAGCAGTTACTGAAAGTGTTACACGGCAAATTTATTTGAGAAGAATCTACCTACTTGAGTCAAAGAATTTATCTTAATTTGAGACATCGAGTAATTTTATTAATGAACGATATAATTCTCTTTGTGGGACAATAGAACGAAGGGAAGAGGTATACGAAGTAAAAAAAATTTGCGCAAAAATTGAACTGCTTTACGGGATACTTTATGAGATTAACCACTAATCTCGGTTGGCCGGACCTTCTTATTTCATCTTCGACGCGCCTGTCATCACTCTTGGCATCCCATTAAACTTTCACGACATAAAAATTAATTGCCGCCAGGGCGGTTGCCGCGGAAGACACTCGTTAGAGTAGAGGGTCCTGAAATCCCAGTGACGTCAGGCATAGTAACGAGGATATGGGGGCCGACTTTCATGTCCTGTTCTCTCTACCCTTATAGAAGACTGGCGTATATGGTGGTAGTCGATTCATCGAGTGGATCCACTGCTCCCCGTCCCGTTCGTGCTACTTGGCCATTCATTGTGATTTACACGATCATTAACGATACCAACCACCAGAGAAAGAAAGATTTACGCCGTTTTGGGGGAAACAGCTGTCTCTCGAGGATTATACCGGTCTGTCTCAAAGTACGGGACACATATGAATGGACGCTCGGCCAACAAAATCTTTTACGAGTGGTCTAGCTCGTTATTCTCTTCAACGAAATTATCACTTTTTCTTTTATCTAGGACGCCTCGCTCAGGCTATTGGGACCGTTTTGTACAGCAATACGAACCCGAAGCTACCTTACTTCCACTTATAAATCTACCTTTATGACAACCTTTCATGTATTTGTATACTTTTAATTGAGATATCTTTACTAGCAGTTAGTATGGAAGTAAATTTTTAACGGTCGACTATAAATCTATCTCCTTGACAACATTTCTTAATTTGTACATTCTGTCCTGTTAATTGAGATACCTACACAAGAATTTCGTGCGTGAATGATCTTCTGACAAATTACTTATTTTAATTATCTCCTCTATTAGTAATTTTTCTTTTCCAGACAAAAATAAAATTTTCAGAAGAAATAAGAAAATCTGTATTACGCAAGTGTAAAAAGCTCCAGTTATAATTTGACGACAAGGACGTACAAGAAAATTGATGAATCAGTCGGAGTATCCCTTCTTGGAAGTAGCACGGCGCACTAAACGGTTATTAAGGATGCGAGGCGTGCCTGTAGATCACGATACACTGGCAGGAAGATAATTTATTAGATTATACACGATATCTTCCCCTTATAAGTACCTATAATAAAATGTATAAAACAGAATTCTGTACATGTTTGGACTATAATTACGCGATCCTGTACGTTGGTATTAAAACATTTTGTCCTTAGGAATTTGTCTCTTTTGTTTGCAAGTTAATGTACCTTTAACACACTTTGTATAATCACCGCTTCATTAAATACCAAACCCTTCGCTCTTGTGTTATAATTAAAATAAGAATCTCGCCCTCAGACTCCGATGATTTATGGTTATATAATAAAGCCTTAATTAACGTCCATAAAGTAAACCTTTAACCCTTTAATAAGAATTTATCTGATAAAGAGCTCCAGAGATCTTCGGGAGGATAATGAGGATACTGTCTTTAAGAGCTACCCTTCATAACGTATTTTACAAGTTCAAAGTCGGTAGAATTAGACAAACGCTCCTGTTATGTTACAATGTTATAAATACCGAACGTAAAATCGTAAAATGTATTAAATATCATAAGAGTATCCAGGCTATAGTTCGATAAGGGAATAAAATATCCGCGGATGTAGGGGAAGTGATCGATTCAGAAAGCAATAAATAGCAGACGGACGTTTCATCGAACTCGTGCGAAAGTTTTTTGCACACGAGATGGACGACAGTGTGACGCGTCGCGGCGGCAGACGAGCCGTTCCACGACACGTGGAAAAAAAGGGTGCCGCATAATCGATCGCGAGAAGTGCTTTACGTATATCCCTGTCGTCTATCGGAGAACAATGAGTCCTGCCACGCGAGCGCGTGGGCAGAAAAGGCGAACGAACGGTCCCCATTATTTCGCGAGAGGGTGGGAACGACGACGCACGGCACACACTGCGTGCGAACCTAAGCGCCTGCATACCCACCCGCCGCACTCTTCTACACACATCCTTTTATATTTTATACGCGTACGAACGCGACGAGGCGAGCCCCAGCTTCTCCATATGTTTCTTCGTGGTGAAATCTTGGATATTTCCCAGGGAAGCGACATTAAAAGTGCAATAACCCGATCTCAATGCAGGCTTGTCGTTCGGCTAACGACCGCCAGAAATGGCCGCGTTTTGGCTCGCCTCTACCGGCTTTAGCTACTAATAAAGGGGAAAAAGCAAACGAGAGAAGAAATGTACGAAGACACCAAATAGACGCGGCAATCGTACGCGCGTCGTTTGTCGCGCGGTTCCCTCCATTTCCGTCCGGGCCGTGTCGTTCCAAATCCATCAGCATAGATCCACGATGACCGGAAACTGTATTGTTAACTTTGTGTACCAAGAGCTGGCTACTTAGCTCGCCGTCTTTTGTGCCTTCTGGCGATTTAGCCGAATGAATCGATCGTTCCTACTGGTTACGTAGCCATCGCTACTCGAAATTTATATTCTCCTTCGATAATACACTCTGCCCGGTATTACATTGCAACCGTAATACGTTTTATCATATTTGAAAACGCTTTTCGTGCAACAAACGACTCTTGCCCCAACGAACGATCATTTTTAACAGCAAAAGCGTTTTGGATAAAATTTGTTTTCTACATTTTCTTTATAACCTTTCTTGGAATCGCAAGGAAAACTGTGATTTTTTTTTAAATAATTTGTTTGAACAACTATTTACTCCATCACACGAATAAGCATGCAAAATTTGGAAAAATTTAATGATTACAAGCTTATTAAGTAACGAACGAACAAACCAACTTTCGGATATTAGGATATCACGCACAGCTGTGGGTTTTATTATTTATAATAAACGTGACAGTTGAAACTAGTCTTTATGAGACATTCACGTGTGTGTAATCATTATTTTAAAGAAAAGAGTGCATAAATCCGGCAAATCTCGACAAGTCACGTTACTACCCTAGCTTGTTATATTATAAAGTAAATACACATGGTATAAGTCGACCGCCCAAGTCGATTGCGGAAAAGAAGAAGAAATAAGATTCGCCTCAGCTAGTAAAGACAGTTTACCTCCCGCAAAAGCAACAGCAGCAACAGCAGCTGTTGGAAATCGTGAACACAATTTCAAAGGATTAGCCATGACCTAAGACGAAAATGTCCCGTGGGTAATAGAAGAAACACCGGATGTAAAATACTCTGAGCCAGCACATTATTTCATATACCGCTACCTGGTAGCACTGGTAGCATTCAGCCGCGAGCACCTCTGACGATCAACTTGCCTCGCCTCGAGGCGACTCGACTCGCTCTGAAACAAACTGACAAACGAGAGTTCTGGCTGGCGCCGCGTGATTGCCACGTCGCGTGAACAACTTAAACCGTTGTGAACAATCGATTGTTCGGTTCGCGTCCCACTACGCGTGTTGCGCTATCACTGATACCATTCCGGTCGCGAAATCTTCAGATATTATTATCGAAAATATGCCGGCACAATCTTATCCCTTAAGCGGCCGCTATCTAGGACAAGCATGCGCACCGATTCGGAATTTTGACGGGGCGATTAAAAGATTGATGGATTAGTAATAAGTTCCTGGAATGCTGTTCGTAGGGATTTCTGTGAGATTATTTTTATAGAACAATCATAGATTCGAGAAAATTGTTTTTCATAAAGAACGGTTTGCGATTTTTCCATCGCTAACAGAATTAACAATCAGGTTTTGTTTTTAGTTTTGATTGGTCAACAAACTTTTAGAAGCTCTTATCTTAAATATTAAATTGTGTTCAATATTTTTTGATAAAACACTTAACTTATTTCCTGATGAAAAATTTCATCGATCATGATGATTATAACTTAATTAGTTTAATCAATCTATTTGAGATTTACTCAGTATCTACTTAGGAAATGATTAATTAAAAACACGATTCGTTGGAACGATGCCTCGTTTATTAAGCATTTCACATTCGATAATGTTGACCGGAGGCATTGGTCGTGTTATTGTCGGTGGTATTGAAATCTACAACCTGAACGTAAGTACGTACGCGTTTGGCCGTGTCACTTTTTCAAACGCTCCCCCGTGCAAAGTCTCGAAACGTGTGCTTATGCACATGAAGGGAAAACGAGTACGTACGCGATACGCATGGCGTTAAGTTACTTTCATACTGTGTTCGCCACGCGTTCGTACTCTTTTCAAACAACGCAGGCTTACGGAAAATTTCTATTAAACTGCGATAACGTTAGGTCACTGTTCGAACTTCTCTTGTTGTCATTTTATTTTTAACTCCCTAACAAAAGTATTTCGTTAAAATACGTCAACCGAATAATCGTCGAAGTAATAGTAAATGGACTATTATAGTTTATACGAATGTCTTGAGGAATTTCAATCACATATTTACCTACTTAAGAAAGAAAAATCGAAAGCGGTTTCGTCTTAGCTAATTCGAATGCTTACTTTGAAAACGTTTCGATCGTATGTCTGGAATCCTAAGGTATTGGTGGAAGGATAAAGGCGACGCGGGACTTATATCAACCAATAGTTCGATCGGATGGCTGGTTCTACACGTTTAATGTCGCCGAGTAGATTAGTCAGCGAGAGTCACTCGTTCATACACCTGCTACGAACAGAGAAATACCACTATCCGTAACCGAGAGCCTTCACTTAACACATTATCGAACCTGGTAATTGACCAAATTACTGATAAGAAATTGCCGGTCGATCTCTGAGAACATCACTTCTGTACTCTCATGCTTTACCTAACCGAATAGGGCGACAAAGTGCTCGACTCGAAGGTTGGAACGACGATAAAGGTAATGGATCTTCTATTAGAGCATCCGATACGTTAGAGAATCTTCCACTTCGGCACTTTCATTCTAATCGTGAGTCAAGGGACACTAAGCTTTCGTATTTCCACTTAAATGACACCTAAGTGAATTAGGAACTTATTAAACTGAGAAGATACACATTTCGAAAGAAACATTATAAACTTTCTCGTTTCTAGATCTCCGATTTGTCTAATGAGAATTTATACGCTTTCCAACTAAACGATCACCTGATAACTTTTTCTAATATTCCTCGTTATCCTTTACCCACTTTTCATAGTTCAACTGCGGATTTTATCCAATTCTAAGAAAATTATATCTGCAGAGGATATAAAAAATGTTCGCCATGTATGGAAATATACAAAATATTAAAGGATGAGAAATGTCTATATNATCTAATCATGAGTATGCACATAACTTGTAACACAAAGCAGAAATTTAAAGTGCAGAGACAGTAATCAGTGTTAAAAATGTGAAATCATACAGGAAATGCTGTCCGTGAGAAAAAAAAACTTTCATACATCAACCATAATGTAATCGGAATTCTGCTGAATGTAAGAATTTGACGGAAATGTTTGGGCGCTGTACGCTCATAATGTTCAATGCTATTTGACGACGCCTTACCGTCATAGTATTCGATATCAATCCGTGACACGAGGCGAGTAATATCGTTACCGCGACCTTGTTTTCTCTGATTGGATTGCCCTCGTACTTGAAGCGATATACGTTACTATACAATTCGATACATTCTTCTATAAAAAAAGAAAACGTTCAATACCAGATGTTGAATACTTTCAATTATTCCTTTTTAAAATACTTAACATTTTTAATAAGATATTAGATGTGAGATGTATGTATTTTTCGTATCATTCATAAATAATGTTCATTCAGACGCGCAGAATATTCGTCGGACACGTGAAACGTTCTATTTCACGTTATTCTACTGACGTGTGAGTGTCAATAATGGATCGAAGTGCATCATCGATCAATACAACCGGATTCACGTCCACTAAAATCTTTCTTGTGTTCGCTTGTTATTCATGTTAGCACATGTGTCGCCAAGATGTAAAATGTTTGCACGTTTGTAGCGTAGACCGAGGCATCATCGAGCTCAATATCGCGTCATTATTCCTAGAACATTTCTCCTATCCAGGAGGATGCACAAGGAAAATTTCCTAAGAAACAAACATTTTGAAATCTGCACATAGCTTCCTCACGTGCATCCTATTAGCTTAAACGGGCGTCAGATTGGCTAACTTTTCGTTTTTTTAAAAAAAAAATCAACCGCTTTCTATCGTTTCAGGGACAACACAATACGTCAAAAGTAACGAAGGATAATTGGAGACAAATGTAATTGACCGGTTAGTTATCATCGGCGTACACGAGGTGGAGACTGATTGCGTTATCAAGACATGTGTTCGATATGTGTAAAAATAACAGTTGCCCACCCATTACTAGAAAGTATAACAAAACTTAATTAAATAAAAAAAGGTATTTGTATCAAATAACGACAATTATATCGTGGAACACTAGAAGTAACGCTAGTTATTTGAATTATCAATGCGAGTTCATGATTTGAAGACTTGCAATTAAGTACTGTCATAAATATTACTAATTAAATTTATTTCGTAGAATTATTTTAATTATAAATCACGTAGTTGAAATCTCTGTGAATCCACATTTGTACACGATTGAGATTAAATTGACCGTGAAGCATCAGAGACTCGATAAGAGATTGCACATAGGTAATTGTGCAACCGACAAAAGGAAATGGTTACGGCAATCGTGCCTCCAATTTATCACCTCAAAAGTAGAGTGAAGCAAAAAGACGATTAGTGTGCAATACAGCGTTTAACGAATCGAGCGCGGTTCAAAGCAACAGAAACTGAGAGAAACAGTGTAAGAGATAAGAGAGAGGAGGCACAGAAGAAAGTAGAACAGCGACACAAGCGTGAGACCCGGGACAAGTTTCATTCAGAAAGCATTTTAATTGCGCGTTTCGCTTATCTAAAATATGCCCTCTTATCATCGACGCATCGTCCGATTTTCCAGCTGACAATCCATCGCTTTCGATAATCTATGGACATGGCGGAACTCGATCTGCGGTTACTTCCGCCAAAGAAACTGATTGGATTTTTTATCCATAGCTCAGATTCCGTATTTCCAGAAGAATCAAACGATATCAAATGAAAGATAAGTGTTTGCGACACGTGCCAAATCGGAAATAAATATTGTAATCGAGTGGCATCGTGTCGGGATTTACAATTCTTCCATTCTCTGTCAAAAACTAAGGGAACAAATTTTTTACTTAGAAATTATTCTAACCATAGTCATGCATTATCATAATAAAATTGAAATATTTGAGTACCATAGTCATGCATTATCATAATAAAATTAAAATATTGTAGTGTTCTTTGTCACATAATTCGCAAAATCGTCTTCTGATAGATCTTTAAATTGACATCCGTTCTTCCAATTAAGGCACTTTTTTACTTACTGAAGTGTAGCGAAATTCTTATAACGATGCACCTACGATCAAAGTGAATTTAATTCGCTGACGTATCGCAGTCATAGAATGTTCAAGAAGTACGTACAACATATGAGTTAGATAGTTACATAGCGCGTAGCAATTTTCTGTAAGAGTTTGTAAACGCAACGTAAAGCCTCGTTTTACCGAAGGTAACGCAACTTTCTCGAGACGTGTCGCGAAACGAGAAATAGTAGTCCTACATTAGAGATTCGTTTACGGGGTTTTTATATAGTATCACTTGTTCCAAAAGTTTACCCACCCCCTACCGGTTAAAGTACCGTTACCCAGGTATAAAACACGCGACCGAATTTCCTCTCGTTTTAAATACGTTTTTTTCGCGCTACGTAAACCGTCCGCTTTTCCAATATCGCAAAGAAATGTTCCTATTCATCGTTACCTAACCGTGAAAATCTGAATAAACGACTTCAGGATTGGATGCAGTATCACGTTAGCATTTGAATGCTGTACCTGTACGGTTATACATGCGTGCTCGAACACTTACATTTGGTTCCGCGTTAGACGATGTAGATTGACGAGATCGCGCGTAATCCAATGCGGACGTCATCCCAGTATTCGTATACGAAAACTTTTGTCAGCCTGGAGTAGTCAGGATCATTCACCACCGATTGTCGCGTGCGCACTCGCGACCACTACATACCACCAACAGCGACACTGCTCTACCGCACCCGCACCGAATACACGGCTACCATACAGAGGGGGTGATCGATCAGCGGATCGGGAAAATAAATCGGGCAAACGCGCACGTGTAGATCACGAGCCACAATAACGAGTTACTCAAGTATCCGAGTACCGTGGCGGGCATGCCGTGATCGTTCTTTTATCCGATCTCCTTCGAATCATCTTTAACCGGATCGTTCGCTAGAAAATTCGACCGGGAAAAACAGGCCAGCCGCGAGACCGCGACCAAGCGAAAAACGAACCGAACTTGTTCTCACTATCTCGAGCTTGAAATCTGGCTATCTCTTGAAACTTGTTCAAAATTAAGATAAAACAATCACAACAACTCACGTGCTTAGAGTGAGACGCATCCAGGCGCGTTGCGTCAGCAGCGTCGACGCATCGCGTCGGGCTGGCCTTCTGGAGCTACTTTCGAAATCCTTGCATCTAGCGGACTCCTTTACTGTGCGATTCTCTTCCGTTGACGGTAACCTTCCACTCGATTTTATAGCTCACGTCTCGACCTCACTGACCAATTCGTCGTTGCACTGTTGCTCGCGTATATCTACGTACACCGTGCAATGTTATTTTTGCCGGCTCGATCGATGATCGGTCAATGTACCTCGTAGCGAAAATGGAGAACCCGGATCGGAAACTATGATTCACACACGGCACCGTTATCTCGAACCGGTCGAGAAGAGGGTGCGTGAAATGGCGTGTCGCGAAAAACGGAGGGAAAACCGTTCGTGCACTTTCACGCACTGGCTGGACCTAAACACTACGTCGCGGACGCGTCGAATTTCCTCGCACCCACCACCGAGCGAACCGTGCACGTAACAAGATAAACTCCTCAGTCGCATCGGACACTCGGGCGAGATCGTGCCACTCGATCGTTCACCCCCTGAGACGTTCCGATCCTGCGAATACACTTTCTCACTGATTCCTATGGTACGATCGAATCCGAAACGGAGCCGGCGGAAGTACCGGCGCTGCAGCGCAGGTAGCACGAAACCACTGGCCGCACTTGGATTTACGCCAACCTGATCGTGACGAAGTGGCCGGTTACGTCGTGCGTCGGGAGATCGTCGGCTGGCGCCCACCCAAAGTGGCGTGTTACGACGTTACGAGGGGTGAACGGTAAAAAGCTCGAGGAAACGGAGCGAGAAAGAGAGAGCAAACTCCTTTCGGCGCGCCTTGGTCGAGGTGTTTCTCCTCAGCCGACCAGCGTCTCCCGCGAAACTTTCCTTCCCGCTTTTCCCCCGGCGACTCGTTACGACGGGAAGCAAAGGGGAAAAAGCGAAAGGGTCGATGGCGTGTTTGCGAGCGTTTTTTTTTTTGGGCTGGATCCCGTTGCCAATGCTTTGGCAACGTTCGACCGGCAATGTCGACGATCAACACGTAGGAGCGCGACGACGGCGTTTTGTCACTTGCGTGGAGCACAACTACGACGTAGCGGCGCGCGAGTCAGCTCCACTAGTGTTCGCTCCTCGCTTACCTGGCTGCTGCCCTGCTGCCGTTGCTGCCTAGACCGTGCCCCCACCCCTCTCGTGCCACCCCTCCACTCGTTACGTACACGAGGCTGCCCCTCCATTGCTCTTACTTTAGCTCCCACTCGTTCTCTCTTTTTCCTTCTCACTACCCCCTCCTATTAAGATCTTCCTTTTTCTTTCCTTTCTCTCACTCGCTCCCTTTTATTCTTCCCTTTTTTTCACCTCCTACCCCTTTTCTCTGATAATCTCTCTCTTACGCTTTGAATCGTTTTCTGCCTACCCTTGGGACCCGCTTGTTTGCGGACACTCTCGCAACCCCAAAGGTATTGCTTTATGCTGTGAACTGCAACGGTACGTGGTGCCGAAGGACCGACAAAAAATGTTGGCGATATCGTGCGAACAGTCGATTTAACACAACCCTCCTTGAATAGTAATAAGAATGTTTCTTTCCTCCGAGTTTTATCAATCGATCGCTAGTCATTTGCAGACACCCGTCGGTGTATAAACAATGATATTTTTGACAGAAACAAAATTACTGATAACTGGTACACTTTTATCGATAAATATAGACTTACTTCAACGTACAATAATAAAATCAGCACGAGATGGAAAATTAATGGAATGTACTCAAAGACTAATCGACAGGTGCTTTCTTCACTTCACTGGTTATATCAGTCATCAATATTAAGAATCAATGTTTTATCGAATTGTATCAGCATACAAGATTCATCTTTCGTTATTTTAATTTTGTTCGCACTTTTCGTTCAAGAGTTTTAAAAATCATAGCACTCAGCTATTATTATCGAATAAATTGAAACAATGCGTTCGCATTCGATGTGTACAGTACAAATGACAAATGACACGGATATAGCATCAGTCCCAGCCACGGTGTTCATTTTATATTCTATTAAATGATTTTCCATCCATTCATTACTTATTATTTTTATTTCACATCGAAGGAAGCGACCATGCGATATAAATCATGACACATATCTATAGATTTCTTCTATCGTTTTCAGTTGCGTGTTGAATCGACCATACCATAACGAGGAAGACACGCCGTTGTTATGCAATCGCAACTAATCGAAGTTTGTTTTCTCGAGAGACGGTCAACGGCACGGTTACTTAAATATGTTTCGATAAATGTTGGAGGTTGCACCATTCCCACGTTCGATTATTCGGTGATCCATCAGAGAGAAACGAAACGCGATTGAAAGAAGAAGTATAATAAAAGTTCGGACATGCGAGCCGACTCGACTCGCTTAGGCGAGAATCAGACACTGACTTTAAAATGCGGACACCGTTTCGTCAAACGCGTGTACCGAACAACGAGATAATTAATTATCAATCGACTGATTACAACGCAGGCGATTCCTGGAAACGTTGTCGGATTACACTATGCTTGCCTCGGGTGTATACAGCGTACAGTGTGTTGCCAATGGTGGAGAATTACATTGCGCGAGCATTTTTCGCGTGCACACTCATCCATACTGCACACATGACACTCTTCGCCTACCTACTTTCGGCTTTTGCTGGTTTCTACACATGTAACCGTATTTAACTTGTTTGTACGTGAGATAGCCGCTGCGTTGATCCAAATAACACTGATACGCGCTCTAGAATACAGGCAACACAATTGTTCAGTCGAATATCACGTCTGTTCTCTTTCGTTGATAGTATAAGGTATGAACGAACACTACGACTATCGGCATTATCAAGACTCGTGATAGTCCGATTCGTTATTGCTTATAAAAATTGTCTACACTTACTGCGATATTTTCAATAGATACTGATTTGGTTTAATCATTGCCAGTTTAATATTAACACCTATCGACAGTTTTTGTACACCATTATACTACATTTGAATCCAATTTAGTATAAGTACTGGTACTTCAGTTCGATAGAAAATTACATAACAATTACAACTTTACAATATGACAAATCACTGGTTTTAATGTTAAACATTTTGACTAAAACTGTCGAAGTAAAATGGACGATTTACAGTATTATGTAAAATGGTACTGAATGTAAGAAGGAATGAAGAGGTAGGAAAGAGATTAAATAGCAGGCGCTCATAGTGCCTAAGTTCACAGCTTTTTAAGAGATGAAAGATAATTGTGATCCATGGAGGTCAATATTTACTCCGAATGACGATAATTAATTTCTGTCGGTGGTTCGAACTGTTTGAAAAGGGACTGTCGCTATACAAATTCATGGAACCCGGTCGAGGAGCCAAGATTCTTGCGTTCGAATCTTGTTAGTGTTCCGGCTAGCTTGTCGCCAAATCTCATTTTGAATGGTCTAATTTCCTGTTCAAGGAAAGAGGATCGTTGTATGAGAGAGTTTGGCACCTCACAGGGCCGTATACCGTGTTGACACAATTCTCTTAACATTTGCGCGTTCCTGTCTATGTAAATTTAACACGAGATCTCGATCCCTCACGCGAGTAGAGAGGCAAATCCCGGATAGGTACATCTAAACAGTTTATATAGATATAAAAAGAAAGTAAATTGAAATGGCTGTTGTTTTTAAATGGGTTCGGCGAACCTCGCGTCAAGGATTCTACGTTCCTGAAAGTCGGTCCGTTTGATCGTTGCGCGACACACAATTCTTTATCTTCACTATCTGTCCCTTGGAAGTAGTGCTACCCAAAAACAGGTTACATCGATTTCGACCTGCTTCCGGAGGAAGCAGTACAAGCAGTCAGCTCAGGAAAGCGAAAAAAGAATGGCTGTGCAGTCTCCGTTTTGGAAGGAGGGTAAATTGGGGTGCACACTTAATTACTGAAGGTGACAAATGCCGGCGCGCCGTTTAAGGTCGAACTCACAAAAATACCTGTACCTTGTTCAGCGTACCTGACGGCCGCCACGCGGTTTAAATCATTCGACAATAAGACAGGATCTTCGGCTTACTTATCAGCAGGAGCCGAGACGCTTGACAACTTGGCGAGCCTCCGTTTTCCCTTTACAAAGAAACCATTTCAACTGAATGCGATCCTCAATGTACGACCTAACGCTGCGATATTTCAAAAGTGCCTGTTCAAATTCTTATACTTTACTTAAAAAATCTAATCTGTTTGTCAACTTTGATTTCNTTATACTTTACTTAAAAAATCTAATCTGTTTGTCAACTTTGATTTCGTCTTCTTTATTTAGCATATAATAAATTGCAATTACAATTGAATACGAAAAAGTATTATATTAATTGATTAAATTTACGAATAACATTCATCGATTATTCATTTATATTTATTGCTTATCAGTGGCATTCGAAGGGCTAAGGAACAAGTTTTATTTTCTTTCTGTTACGTTCAAAGGTCATTCCCCTCCGGATCGATTACAAGACTAGTTTATTATTAGCTTCACGAATAAAACCCTAATATCCAGAATCTTCGTATCGATATTGAACAGGTGATATACTATGTATTGTCAGTTGACGAGCTTTTATATCTTCCTACCAGCAGCATTCGAATATCCAAGAAATATGATGTTATTCTGTTAGCTTCTATGTGTTAGGTTGATTCGTGCCAAAAATCGTTTGCTTCTAATTGTAATGTGAATTTCTCTTTAAAATATTATTTGTTCTCGAACAGAAACTAGTCTGCAGTTCTTAAATTAAAAGAATACTAGACTAATAATAAATAAAATATAACACATTAATGTATTCAAATGTATTCAAATTTTGCTCTATGCGTTTCATTTATAGTTTTCAAAAAGTTCGTATATTTCCAAGTACGCTGAATAATATCAATGATTAATATATAAAAAATGCAAAATTGCGCAAGAAGGAATTGTAGAAAGAGAGCGTGAAGAGGTTCGGGTGGAAACGACAGAGAATAAAGAATATCGTGCATCATAAGTACATAAGTCACAAAGAGTTTCCTTCAGGTCGTATAGCTTGCACGAGGCCAGTACCGAAGCCTATGGCGCAGCAGCATAGCCTGGGTAAACCGCATTTAATCAGTTTGCGGTCGCGGTCCGTTCTCTTATATCCTTTTAATACGTTTTCTCCTTTCTTTTCTCTTTACTCTCGCGCGGCACCACGGCGTAACTCAACTCCCGCATATATGTATGTAAGTATGTGCGTATGCAAACGCGCTGCGCAATATCTGCGCACTTCCTCTTTCCTTCAAATAAATGACAGGAATGCAATAAATAGAAATCACATAGATTTACTAGGAGTGCAATATTTTTTGTCATGCATAATACTGATAAAATGTCATTGCTTCGTGCAACAGTTCTTGTCACTGTACAGTTTTAAAATGATAAACAATGTAATAAAAAGATACAAATTATAAAAACTACACAGCACTTTCATGATTGAGATAATAAACGAAATTTAATTACTGACGTACAAGAGCTAATTGATTTATAACATTAATTACTAATGAAGTGCTCTGAAACACTTTTTTCAATTTCTTTTGGATATCAATCCTCATTTATGACAGAATCCTATTAGTGGGTAATAAATGAAACAGAGTACAACAGAAGATTGCAGTAGTCACGTGTTGAAATTATCTTCAAGTAAGATCCCAAGATTCCCACACAATTGTTTACTCGTTCGATTAAATTAGCCAGATAATACCGCCGTCTATTGATGAAAACCGTATTGAACTTCGTATTCGTCGAATTTAATTTTCGTAGAATTCAGGAGGGAGATGATTCCCGTGGCAATTTTTAAGAGGTTTTACGCCTGTTTCGGAGGTCGACCGGCAATTTGGTGGAATTAAATAATAGTCCGTCCCATTAACGTAACGATGAGGATGAGGATGTCTCACAGGATACGCCGGAGAGAGGATTTTGAAAGTGGATGGAGGCATACCAGGTAAGCTCACGTTTTATTTCATCGTAACGTGCCACGAGGTATACGTATACCTTCATCTCAGAAGTCAGGACCCTCCGAGGATTCATCCTCGATCTTGTGTGGTCCTCCGTGGCTCCTCGAATTATTACCGACGATTTCGGACATTCCTACGTCAATCTTAAAATTTGTCAAGAATCCCTGCCCCGCGATCAAACATCCCTGTCTCTGTGTTGACGCATTTTCAACGGATCTCGACTGTAAGATTTATTAACTCCTCTGAATGAGGAAGGATATCAATCCGCACGCCGTTCTTTAAAACATTCTTTACAGCATTTACACCTTTAACATAATTTGTTTCAAACGTTTCAGAGATCCTCTGTGATCTATCAATAATTAACAGAAATCAGAAAGTATTTTAGCAGCTGTTGAGTACTTTGAACGAAGTATAGGTAATATACATGCAGTGTAATGTACGGTTTTGTATTAATTGTCTTCAGAACCAATGGACAGGGTGGCTGCATCCGGGTAGCGTATCGAAAGGCGGTACGTGCAGAATTTAAAACAATTTTTATATCACTCATTCCCCTATTAGCTGATATTTATATACTTATATTTGGAGCACTGTATATGTAAAACTATTCTCACAAATATTTGGAAATTGATTTATAGCGACGACAGTAATCTCTGCACGCTATGTGTCAGTTATATGTCAGTGAACGTAATATGTAAAATTTCTATCTAATGGAAATCAAAACACGTTCACGGTTATTAAATTAACCGAGCAATAAATCTTCCAAAGCCGGCTTAACGTCCGTCGGTGGAACGTCGGTGCCAATAAAAGGCGTCTATGTAACGGTTAGTTCGGTGTCAGCCGCTGCGGAATGAAGACGTACACGTAGGCATAAAAGGACAGTGAAACTGATAAACAACGTGAATCCCGATCCTCGGCAATACGTTTTAGGACTATTCGCGTGTGAAACTCGAGCTCTATAACCGTAAGAATGTACACGTCGGATGTTGCGAGCTGTCACATTAAAGACAGTGTTTCCTCACGGCAAATTTACAGACGGATCGGCAGCGAGTTTTTCTGAAAAAAAAAAAAAAAAAAGAAGAAGATGTATTTACCAGTGACGATATCTTTAGGCGATTCAAACAACCCGACGCGATGCAACGGCAGGAATGCCGCAGGACCCACCGCAGCTTTGTGACATCACAACTTTCTGCTGCAATAACATTCGCGCCTTTACAACAACAACCCGTCTTCTGGGACGAGAGATCCACTCTGCAACAATAATACTGCATGTGTGGCCTTCTCAGTGGTGCTCAAAATTTTCGCACAGTTTCCCATCACGATTATAGTGCACCCGATGCATCTAGATCGTTATATACCGTATGTACTAATTTACAATCTCACCAGCGTGAGTAGCACCCGATAGTCGAACTCGGTAGTCCGACCATATCTTATAAGCACGTCGATATTAACAGAAGGGTCAGAATAAAAAATAATGATAAAGAATAAGAAGAAGTGTCAGAATAAAATAGAAGACAATATAGAATACATATATATTTACACTTTATACTACCCAGTATCGCCTTCATGCAGCAGCAGTGACATAACTCAGTATTTCAAATTCAGTTATTCATGAAAAGTGAGTTTGAGTAATCTGGATCCTGAATGATTCAAATGAACTAGAATAACTAGATGTTACGTAGTACCGGCTTATTACTCTTTCTTCACTTTCCCCTTTCTTTCCTTTAATGATATTTAGTAACATGCTCCTAAATTAGATTTAAACATTAAGATAGTATGTATATTCTTGTACATTAATTAGTAAGGTAATAACCACGGTAACTTGTAACTTGGCAATTAATCTAACGGATGTTAAACACGACGCCGTTAATACACGCCTTTAGCTGAGCGTAAATCGTAATTTTTCGTCAGCCGTAAAATTGAACGGAGGTGTACGACCATAAGATTTTAAAGAAGCCATAACTGAAAGGAATGCAAGCGAATCACGAGCCGAGAAGTGAAATGATGCAGGAACGTCGTCGAGGAAATGTTCTAAACTACGAAGGAAATATTTGCAAACAGGTAATAGACGCCTTAGGACGGCGCCTCGATAAGTGGCGGACTGTCCCCTTGTTGTTCGAACCGACACGAATGTGTGAATGGATTTTCTGTTCGCAGAAAACGCGAAGAGTTCCACAAGATTGCCATTCACGAGGTGTCTCTTGATGCTCTTCTAAGCTCCTTTACCGTCAATCACTGACCCGCGGACTGAAAAGTACACGGAAATAACACGGAACAATTTAAAATCCACCAACGGCCGACTTGATCTATCGCGTTAATGCTTCGGAGAAATCGAAGTGAGAAAATATCGAAAATGTCTGCAATTTGTTACTCTTATTATTCATCTTACGAAAATCCTAAGCGAATAATTGGAAAATAACTTATTTTCTAATAAGGAGAAAATTTTACATATTTTGGTATGTATTCATGTATTCATAACATGTATTCTTGCCNGATCGTATATATTTTAAAATTAAGTTAAATGAAAATGCATAATTCGAAAAATTAATTATGTCATAAGATGTTACTGTAAGATTGTAACATTATTGATACTTAAAGAAGTAAATGGTTTTCTTTGCATGTCTTCTTCGTTACGAGGTAATAACAAAAGTAATAAATATCGAAGCGATATTAAAACCCGATTTATACCGGCGCATTATCGTTCGATGCACACGCAAATTAGTATGCAAATGCGTGTGTACCTGTGCATGCACGGGCGCCGGATGCCGATCGTGTTCATAATAGAAACGCCGCCGTTGATTGGAAAATAAATTCGAGACATCGGCGTGCCTTAGATAAGATTGCGCTTCGTCTGCTGTCGTTACTCTCTCGTTATCGTGTCTTATTTATTGTCTGCAGATACACCTATACCGGTACCGGATCGCGATAGGATGAGCGCGTGCTCCGTTTCCAGCGAATCTGCTGCTAACGGAGCACGTAATTTCTGTAAACGTTTCTCCAATCATAATTCCTTTCTCATCGATTCCGTTTGCTCTACTTGTCCTGCGTCATGCTACGTTTACGGTGAAAGTTCTGTTGACAGATTACATTGCATGTAATAAATCTGCGATTGATCATTAAAGTATCAAATCACGTACATATATGTAAATGTTCATAATTATATGATGCACGTGGCTATGTATCAAATACTTTATTGGTCTTGAAATTATGACACACAGTGTACGTGAATAATATGACTTTAATAATCAAACGTAGAATTCATCCCAAGAACTTTCGTACAATCAGTCGCTTTGACTGTCATACTTTCTGGAATTGTCAAAAGTCACAAAGGATTATTGACAATTTATATGTTTGTTTAGTAGAGATATGGAAGGTGCGAATGAAAATCGCAGACTATAAATGCGCAACAATTGCATGTGAGAAATGTATTCGAGGGAATAAGCGAAATGTAAGATTCTTATTTAATGCGTAACGCGCCACGAAGTTCAGTGGTTAACTGTTTTTGTATTTTTGTAGTATGACGATAAGATATTATAATCCACATAAAGTATTAACGTTTAGAGGATAGATACATTTTTCCTTCGATTTTTGTATTTTTAGGTAATAATTTTACGATACGTTTCGAGTCTAAAAATAGACTTTTCGTTCGGTACAGTAAGAATAATAAAAAGATATGTAAACATCTGAAAAATTATAATTATCTAACAATCCATTCCTAAAGTTAGGCTCCCGGTCCTCTAAAGGTACAGTTAATACAGCGTGTTAAAAAGCAAAAAACTAAAAACACACATAAAAGCAAAATCAGAGTCAATTAGAATTCCACTTTATGGGAAGAGTATGAATTAGAGAAACGAATTCTTTTGAAGAACTTTGGCTCAGGTATACGTTATTTTCCAATAATAATTCTACGCGTGCCTAAAAATGCTAACAGCGTAAGTACATCGTAGAAAAGAAAACAGAATTGCAATTAATTAACATATCGGTAACAAAAGATTAGACAAACAAGAACGAGGAAAAACAACGAATGTCCAGGTAATGTTTCCGCGAATCAACGAGTAAACCGAGTTCATTATCGGATGTAACGGAGTAACGATGGTCTGACCGTGAGAAGACGCATATACTATATCGTATAACTAGTAGTACGATTATGTGTTTTATGACGAAAATTCGCATGGAACAACGGATAAAATTCAAAACAAAGCGAATATTAGCGAAATATTATAATAAATAAATTTAGAAATTAATTTACTTGAACATTAATTCACAGATTTTCCGTTAACTCAAAAAATGTATTTTCGTCTTAAGTTACTCAGTCCTTACTACTTTATCACTCACTCTCACTCAAACTTAAAATTTTATCAACCTTCTCATTATGCTGATTTAGCTATAGTGATTCACGTATTTCCGTCTTTAAGAAAGTAAGCGATGCTCATAAATCCCGCGGATGTATCAACTACGTATTCCACGTGTCGACGTGCTTCAGCCCACGTGTCGATGGGACTGGCTCGTGCGAATGCGTGCGCGGTTAATCGGGAAGACTTACAACGCTGTCCTTTACGCAAGCGCCAACTAAGTCACCCGTCCTGGCGCAAAAGCTGTCTTATCAAGAGGTCTCGTTTAAACCAGAAATCGTTTAATTGGGGATCATCCTGATTCCACTGACTGTGAAACTGTTCAGTGCATTGGATAAATGCAAGAGATTTATCGATCTATTTCTGATTTTCGCGTACAAGGGATGATCTCTCTGTAATCTTTTAAAATTCTCTGTAATCCTTTATGTGATAACTAGAATCAGGATATTGATATGATATCTCATGTCGTATTTATAAACAAGAAGTCGTTCGAATTTTGCACATACATACGGAGAGCAAGATCAATGATCAAACATCATCAATCAGATGATATGTAGCATGATTTAATTATTCGTTTTTTGAAAACAAATAAGTTCATCAGTGTTCATGTCATTATTACAGAAAGCCTCGTGTCATGATAAGCGAGATATTCATTCTCACAATTTCTATTCTTCATCCATACAGTGACACTCAAATTTTCTTAGCTCGTTACATAATAAACTAAGCCTTTTAGAATCCCATAAAAAATTATATTCTTTGATTCATTATTAGAGAAGTTATTACATTTTAAAAAGTGCACCAGTATTTTCTTGAGCCACTGTATACATACACACATTTCTTGCTCGTAGCACTAATACAAAAAAACAGTTGGTACATTTGTAAGAGAACTGTATCGAATTTTCAAGATGATGGATAGATTAAGAAGTGATCTATTAGATTAACTCGATTATCAATGATTATCACTAGTCGGTCAACGAATTCCGATAAAATCCACATATATGGTGTCTTTTTTACAAAAGACAGTCTATTTTTGTTAAGAAATAAGGTCTGGCGTTCTACAGCAACATATAACACTACATAACCACCGTTTATCAGTAACGTCGTAGTTTCATTTCTCCGTTAATCAATTGCAAGAAAAAGCTTTTCCAGTTACCACACGCAATGATAAAACTGATAGAGATTATGAATAAAATGAAACCAGCTAGTGCATGACTCATTTATAGCACAGACATGTATTGTAGTGTAGAAGTAGAAACTACATTTAACGGCTAAT